>NC_086359.1:22358976-22473106 GCF_036324505.1 Eleginops maclovinus | reverse complement strand
GAATAAAACAAAACAAAACAAAACAAAAACAAAACAAAACAAAACAAAACAAAACATGATCATGCATAAGACCCACCGCACACAGGCATGTCATTCCCCACAGTACATCATTGTCTTTTCTTTTTCGTTCGTTCAGAGTCCTCTTTCTCTTTTTTTCCCCCCTCATTTATTATTTACAAAGTTTATTCTCATTTCATGTACCATCATGTTGCTCCCATTATCGTAGGATTGTCCATGGCAATCTGCAATGCTCAAGCTGAACTGGTCCAGCTTCTCCAGGAATGTGTCGCACAGACCTTTGCCAGTGGTGTCTTGAACATCAACAAATCCTACGAAATGTTCAGAGATAGATGCGCCAACTGAAGGCTCGCAGTTCACCACTCTCAAGACAACAGAAAGCTGCTCGGTGTGGCTAATGCCGTTGCCGGAACTGAATGACAAAAAAAAACAAGGTATACATTGTCTTAAAGAATGTTTACAGGGCATGGTATATGTTATCAACTAAAGTAAAATGTATTGATTTATTAAACTCACAGTCATCTGTATCATAACCTGGGATGGGCACTCGATGTGCCTCTGGTGTCTCTTCCTGCTCATGACAACCACCAGGTGGAGTGTCCACTATCCCACTGGAGGTAGATGTTGCTGGAACTGATGTGACAAAAAACTAAATTGTGTAGTTCTATATTGTCATAAATAATCTTTACAATTAACAATTAAACAGTTACGGTCAACAGTTAACAATTAAAGTGGAACACTGGACTTACGGTTTTCATCGTCAGCATTTGGTAGGGGCACTTTATCTGTTTTTTTTGTGGTCATAAATTTAAGTAAAGATCCTGAGGAGAGATATGAAAGAGATTTGTAATTGTTCTCCTTGGGCATAGCTTTCATTATTCATCTCTATCATAGCATTCATAGTAGCTAGCTTAACACTGGCTGTTAGTCTGTCTCCCTGTTAGTTCAACAATAACTAACACTAGTCAGTAGTTCAATAACAGTAGTCATTTACTGTTGATGTTCTGCTTAGATCATTATCTGCTCCACTTACCACTGTCTGTCTTTCTTTTTTCTTCATCATCTTTTTTTTTCTTCTTCTTCTCACAACCAGATGGATAGCTCCTCTTCATTTTCCTCCAGCTTAGTTTCCAATTTAATGAACGATGGCATCACACGGGTTAACGTGAAGTGGGATAACTGACCTAGAGACGTCACCCATTCACTTACGTTCATTTTTCGAAACCGGGCGGGAAGTTGGGTTTCTGACTCGGCAAAGCCAATGTCAATCAACATTCCATCCAATCGGAATATGTGTACGAAAAGACTCCCTTTATTTACGTGACGTTGCCTAGCAACGCTGCGCATGTGCAGTTGGAGAGTAGCACGTTTAAGTTCGCGGCCAAATAGTAATAAACGTAGTTTGTTACTATACAAGTTAAGCGCCTGTAACATCAGTGTTAAATGCGTATGTGCCGGTTGGTGTGCGTAGCTTATGAAAGTAAGTGTTTATCGTCAATATCCACATCATTGAGCGATGACCTTTTTGTAGAGGGTATATGACACGTGAGCTGATTTAAGGTGTAGATTAGCCTAGCAAGCTAAACCCCTACAGCAAAAAGCTGTACCGGGGTCTAGTCTAGCTCGAAGGCAGTGTGGGCGGGATCAACGGTTGTCTGTCAAGTTGCCTCTGCACTCAACGCCACGCAATAGGATGGCGAACAACCAATCAGAGCTATGAAGAAGGATTACGTAGTCCGCGCGACGGGAAGTACATGGTGGAGTGTAGTCACTAGTAACCGAATTTTGTGAAACATGGAACTGAGTGATTGTTGCCGTTTTTGCAAAAAAAACTTGAGAATATCTGGCGTGCTTTCAAATTCGGTACTTACCACCAGCGGGTTGTCGAGGTCCATGCGTCGCCCCACCAACGGAGCAAGCTGGTAAATCAAACTTTTACCGTATCCAGTGGGCAAAACTCCGAAAACGTCCCTTTTCTCCAGAAAACACTTCAGTGCCGTTATCTGCTCGTCTCGCAAAGTAAATTGAATATTCAAATGTTCAAGAGTCGCTGCCAAAGCCAAATCGAAAGACGCTAGGAATTCGCTAGGATTAGCCATTGGGATCAGCCAGTTTACCTCTCTCTAAAACAGTGTTTCTCAAACTTTTTCAGACCAAGGACCACTTAACCAATAAAAAAATACTCACGGACCACCTAACTCCCCCAATATCCCAAAACAAGATTCAAGATTCAAGAAGCTTTATTAATGCCGAGGGAAATTGAGGTGCAACAGTTCAATACAAAGAAGGAAGGAGAAATATACACCAAATATAACTAAAAATAAACTAGAATAAATACAATAGGCCTGCTTACTACTCCAACAGTATATTACAAATTACAGCCTAATAATGACAGCTTTATGTGACCTTCTCTATATCGCTCGTTCACACATTAAATCAACAATACAAATACAACTACGGATTCTACAAGCATTTCGTTCACATGCAATTTAAACGGTAAATGCTGATAGATTTTACACATCATATGAAACATAGACTACATTTATTACTGAGTTTATGTCCGAGCAAACAGAGAGATACGCAAAATGCACCGCATTTAGTACGACACACACTTCTGCTGTGTATTTTCAAAAATAAAATACAGTAAAACTATGGTTGCAGGCCCAAGTTTAACAAGACTTTAACAATAAACACAAGGTCATTATTTACACTGTTACATTTACAAATAGCATTGTTTACTCACTCATACACTGCGTGTCTCTGTTGCTACCTAATGGGAGGAATGGTGCTGCTTGTGCTGAGACATCAGTGAAACAATGTCTGGATCCAAACTGGAGAGTTTTAGTCTCATATCACAGTCCACATTGATCCTGTTACGCTGCTTTGTTTTCAGACCAACAAGTGTAGAAAAACCAACTTCACAGTTGTAGGTGGTTGGAAACGGCATCAACAGTTTCAGAGAAGCGTCAGCCAGCTCTGGGTGCTCAGGCTGGACGTGGACCCAAAAGTCCGTCAAGCTTTTCTCTCTGAAAGTCGTCCTCAGTGTCCCATCAGATGCGATGTCCACAAGGCTGTCAACCTGTCTTGATGGGAGCTTGGAACTGACGTGTTCGATGTGCGTTTTGTCCCCAAATGGATTCCTGATCCACTCATAGCCTGCATCTAGTTCTGGGAAATATCTTCCCAGCTGAAAGTGAAGGCCTTGCAGATGTTCCTTGAAGGCTGCAACTGTGCCGCCGTCCAGCTCTTCATCTGCAGCGAGGAGAAAATCCACAAGCGTCGGAAACCAGTCAAACTCCTGGCGATCCAGACGGACACACCACAATTCCATCTTGAGGCATGCGGCTTTAATTTTGTCCTGCACATTGAAGGCGGTGACGGCTTTTCCCTGCAGCGCTAAGTTCAAAGCATTGAGTGCGCTAAAGCAGGGGTTTTCAACCGGTGGTCCGCGGACCCCTGGTGGTCCGCGGCGGCATTGCATGTGGTCCGTGACAAGAGCCTATGTTGATCAGTTCACCATTGTTTTTTTTTAATATAAATTCGCTTTGATATTTCAACACATTTCCAGAATACCGTTACATATCGTGAAAAATATGTTTAAAATAATATAAAGGAAATTCAAGCTGACAGAATGTAGCCTTGCGCCTATCCAGTCTATGGTAGCCTGTGATTCGCTAATGGTAATGAGTTGCGTCGCTAACCTCACTTATTATTCATTACGTACAGTCTTGCGAGCAAAGTTGACACACATTTATAAGCATAGCCGACGAGAGTATTTTAAGATAGGTTGTAGTACAGCAAACATTTGTTACATATGTACTAGTCTAGCTATATATCTAGCACCAATGGATCGTTTTGTAGTGAGGAAAGTGCCAGAGGGACAGGCTGCCATGACAGAGGGTCAGGCTGCCACGACAGAGGGACAGGCCGCCACGATAGGGCAAGGACAGGCTTCCGAAGCGTCAACTTCGCAAAAAAGACGAAAAAGAAAATACAATGAGGAATATGTTAAATATGGATTCACAGTGACGACAGACAGAGCAGGAGAGGAGGTACCACTGTGTTTCGTATGTTCAACAATTCTCTGTAATGAAGCTATGAAGCCGTCGAAACTTACGCGGCATATGGAGACGCATCACGTCCACTTGAAGGCCAAACCCGTTGAGTACATGCAACAGATGTTGCGTGATTTCAAAGGACAGCAGGCTACCATGAGGAAGAGTGCAAAAATAAATGAAAACGCACTGAAAGCATCGTATCTGGTCGCTCTCAGGGTTGCAAAAAGTAAGAAGCCCCATACCATTGCAGAGCAGCTTATATTGCCAGCAGCCATAGATATGTGCAGAGCTATGGTAAGCGAAGAATGTGCCAACAAATTAAAAACTATTCCGTTGTCAGACAACACAATCGGAAGACGAATTGGGGAAATGGCAAATGATGTCAAAGACCAGCTGATGGCAAAACTTCAGACAGTTCTGTTTTCCCTTCAAATCGACGAGACGACAGATGTTACTAATGATGCGCAACTGTTAACATTTGTGCGATACGAGGACAGTGGCACTATGTGCGAGGAATTTCTTTTTTGCAAACCACTGCCCGGGCGAACTACCGGTGTAGAAATATTTAAAGCACTGGACGATTTTTTCACGGAGCACAATATCTCGTGGCAGAGGTGCGTTGCATTATGCAGCGATGGGGCCCGAGCCATGAGTGGCAGCAAGACTGGACTGTTTGCGCATGTAAGGAGGGTGGCTCCGGGGGTAATTTGGACACACTGCCTGATTCATAGAGAGGCTCTCGCCTCCAAAGATCTCAGTGTTGAGCTCAGTGGTGTGTTTGATGTCGTTGTCAAGACGGTCAACTTCATAAAACGAAACGCATTGAATACACGCCTGTTTTCATCCCTATGCCATGACTTGGGAAGTGAACACAGCTCTCTCCTTTATCATTCAGAGGTGCGTTGGCTGTCTCGCGGCGCTGTGCTCGCCCGTGTGTTTGAACTACGCGGAGCTATCTACGAGTTCTTGTGCGAGAAGCATTCTGATCTGGCTTCCAATTTCAACGATAGTTACTGGTTAACTAAGCTGGCGTACCTCACAGATGTTTTTGCAGAGCTGAACAAGTTGAACAGCTCCATGCAAGGGAGAGATGCAAACGTCATGCAGCTCTACGAGAAGCTCGACGCATTTGTGAAAAAAATGTCAAAGTGGATCGAACGAGTGGAGAGCAATAACTTGGCGATGTTTCCTTCAGTTGAGGAATACCCTGACAGCACTGACATCAACGACACTATATGTGAGCATTTGAGGAAGCTTGTGCGTCAATTCGCAAAGTACTTCACTGATTCGGAAGAGTGGCGCCGTGACAGCAAGTGGATCCTGCTCCCATTCAGTGACGATGCATCAGTAGGGTCAAGTCTGACGGCTGTGGAAGAGGATAAGCTGATTGAGATGTCCACAGACTCTGTCAGGAGGCATATGTACGACACACAGCCCCTTGTTAAATTCTGGATAAGTTGCCAGACAGAATTTCCACAGCTTGCTGCAAAAGCAATGAGGTGTCTTTTGCCCTTTCCAACCACATACCTGTGTGAGAGTGGTTTTTCTACACTGGCGTACTTAAAGAATAAGTACAGGGCTAGGCTTGATCCAGAGAATGACATGAGACTGTCTCTGTCTACCATTTCGCCACGAATAGACAGGCTGTGTGGACTTCACCACGCCCAGATATCACACTGACAGGTAGGCCTAATTCTCCCATGTTTTCACTGTTACGACCCTGGCGGGTTTAGGCCCCGCCCTGTGTTAATGGTAAGCCTGTTCTCTCTCCCTGCTTTTCTCAATCTCTCTCTGCTTTTCTCAATCTCTCTGTCTCTACAGCAGGTGATTGGTGACAGGTCTGTCCTGGCTGGGTTATAAAAGCCCTGACCAGCCAGCAGTTGAGGCTGCCTTGGTCTTCATTTGTTGGATTTTGGTTCTCCGGTGTTGTTGGATTTTTGTTCTCCGTTGTTGTTTTGTCACACACCTAGACTGACTTTGCATGACATTTTTAGTTACTTTTCCCAATACTGAATTGCACAACACTTTATTATTCTTTATTCTTTCTTTAAAATAATCTTTAATTTAATTTAATTTAATAAATCTACTTTTATTATTATAAAATCTGCGTGGCCTCTCTTTCATGTTTCATGCATTGAGCTATGCATGTAACACCAAATACACACGCGCACGCGCAGGCACATCAGTGGGCCGCGGATTGCTTTCTAGTCCGAATGGTGGTCCCTGGGACAAAACCAGTTGAAAACCCCTGCGCTAAAGACATCGGCCAGGTATGCCAATTTTGAGAGCCACTGGAAATCATGCAGTCTGTCATACAGTTCATCAGTATGATGCAAGAACAACATCACCTCATCGCGCAGTTCAAATAGACGGGTGAGAACTTTCCCACGCGACAGCCAGCGAACTTCAGTATGGAAAAGCAGTTTTGTGTGTTCACTTCCCATTTCATCACACAGAGCTTTAAAAAGACGTGTGTTCAGTGCTTTGGTTTTTATTGTATTAACAATTTTCACAGACTCGTCCAGTACTGATTTGAGGCATGGTGGCATTTTTTTCACAGCCAGCTGTTCTCTGTGAATGCAACAGTGTGTTGCTGTGGCGCAAGGTGCAACTGCGCGTATGCGCGCTGCCAGTCCCTTGTGTTTCCCAGTCATTGCAGTTGCACCATCTGTGTAAATACCAACACATCGTGTCCAGTCGATATTATTCTGCAGGATGAAATCGTTGACTGAGTCAAAAATGGCTTCCCCTGTGGTGTTGGTCGGCAGGGAACGACAAAACAGAAATTCATCCTGCACACCGCCATCATAAATGTACCTTACAAAACACAGCAGATTTGCCTCATTCACGATATCAGTTGACTCGTCCAGTTGCAGTGTGAAAAACTGGCTTTGGCGTTAATGTGTGATCAGCATATCTTTCACATTTTCGGCCATGGCTGTTATTCGCCGCTGGACAGTATCATTGGAGAGGGGGACCCTGTTAATTTCGTCGCTTGCTTTCTCCCCAAACAATACATTAGCCATAACCTTGGCAGCTGGTTTGACTAAATTCTCACCTATCGAATGAGGTTTCCCTGTTTTTGCGATGAGAAGGGATACCCTGTATGATGCCTCTGTAGCCTTCGCATTTTCCCCCGTCGCAAAAAAATGTGAGGGCGCCTTCGTCATGTGTTTTCTAAGTTCATCACGTTTTCTCTCAAACAATGCTAAAGGTTTCCCGATGTAATCCTTGTGTTTGCTCTCAAAATGACGCTTGAGCTTGGCGGGTTTCATAGCCTCGTTAGCCAACGACTCGTAGCACAAAACACAGTGTGGATTGGGATCCTCTTCATCTCCAGTCCAGAAAAATCAGAATTTTATGTAGTCGCTGTGATGTTTTCTCTTCACTTTAGCGCTGGACTTTCCGCGATCAAGCAGAGTTTCACAGCTTTCAGCCGGGTGGGGGTTAGACGGCGAACCGCCCTCCTGGGACTCAGTAACGCACACAAAATCACTTGTCGCTGCGGCTGAACCACTTGTAGTTGCTGGATCTCCTGCATCAGGACGATGCACCTTGACTGTCACGTCAGATTTGTCATTTAATTTTCTTATAACTGACCCTGTCTTTAGCCATCGATCCATCTTGTCAGTTGACAGCTCAAATTGACCGCGCAAATCATTTATGACGTAAGATCGTAACCTACGAACCTACGTAGCTACATCTATGCTACACTCTATACTAGTCATTTTAAGACAGTTTGAGAAACACTTTAAACTTATAATATATTAATTTCAAATGTGACATTTTACCAAAATACTCACGGACCACTAGGGGTCGCTCACGGACCACCAGTGGTCCGCGGACCACTCTTTGAGAAAGACTGCTCTAAAACTACACACTGAAACGTCGCACCTCTGTCGTCACTAGGTAGCCCGACCCCCGATCTCGCTCCTCACGATTTGATTGGTCCGAACCACCGTGGCCCGAGCAGCCTTGCTAACTGACCAGGGTTGACTAGACCGCCCCAGCAGCAAATTCAATTTGCGGTCGCTAGGGGCGTCTAGATTTCTAGGCTAGGTGTAGATATCATCGTAGTGAAAAGCAAACACTGTTTCCGCCCGGTCTCGAACCGGGGACCTTTCGCGTGTTAGGCGAACGTGATAACCACTACACTACGGAAACTACATGAGGTGCATTCAAGTACATCAACAAAATTCGACTCACACATGGTAAGTATAGTCCGTAACTGGGATACTTTCCAGAAACTAAAGGAAACTCTTCATTCAGTTCAAACCGCACTAAAATCAATGATCCCTAAACTGAAAATGATGTTTCCGCCCGGTTTCGAACCGGGGACCTTTCGCGTGTGAGGCGAACGTGATAACCACTACACTACGGAAACTGTGTGCAATGTTGCATTCAGGTACAATCTGAAACGTAACAGTCCACGCTATTAATTGTATCTTAGAAATGGCAAAACAGTATGATGAATGAGGTACAGCGCCCAGTACTATATTTCAGCTTCACGACTCACTTGCAAGGCTTGTCAAAAGTAATGGCAAGCTAAAAAGCCCCAGTGGCCGGAGAAGCTACCTGAGCTGGGTGAGGTGCACTTTTGGATGCGACTACCAGCCTTTAAAGTTCAAATCCAGATATGTCTTTCATCCTTCAGAGAAGCTGTAGACATCGTCTGTTGTACTGCATCACTGTGACCTCTTGCAATTCCTGACCTCCTGGTAAATATAGTCCGTAACTGGGATACTTTCCAGAAACTAAAGGAAACTCTTCATTCAGTTCAAACCGCACTAAAAACAATGATCCCTAAACTGAAAATGATGTTTCCGCCCGGTTTCGAACTGTTCATTCAATTATGTATTTTTCTTGGGAGGCCAAAACTCTGTATTAAGAAAGCTGTATAAGTCCCAGTATATGTAGGCCTAGTCATTTCAATGTAGTAGCCAATTGATAAGATTGTTTCACCATCTATCCACTGGAGAGAGCACCTACCCCATCAATGGTCAGCCCAGTAGACCCATTACAGGCCTATCACTGAATTTTAGACAAGACAGACTTGAGATGCACCTATTACAGAATCGCATGAAGCTGAAAAGACAGACTATTGAGATGCACCCATGTTAGCCGTGGTGTGCACCAGCAATCCCACAAGTTCAATAATAGCTATGGACCGCAGTTTTTCATCAGATTTTACTGTCAATAAATGATCTGATGACACAAAGAAATGTGAAAAACTTAATTTGAATAAAAGACCATTAAAAGATTATCTGATTCAAATAGTATAGTAACCTAGCCTATCTGCACAAGCGTTAGACCTGTCAGTTCATCCTGCTCCTTTTCCTCCAGAATTTCATCGAACATGTCCAGGAACGAATGCCCTTCACTTGGCATACACATTCTCTTTTCTTCTGGCTCACTGTCTTCTGCGTCTGGTGTAGGCCCATCTGTGGCACTGGAGCTGGTCGTCGCTGACGCTGTCATCTTGTCCACTTCTTTCTCCAGCTTGTTTTTGGCCACTTGCTTGATGTCTGCGTCAAATTAGCGATCTTTGTATCTGGGGTCCAGGATTGTTGCCAAGTAGTAGAGTTGCTTGGAGAAAGTGGTTTCAAATTTCTTGTTCACGGGTTCAAGCAGTGCAGACTTGGTTGTTTTCACCCCACTGTTGGTTTCGGCTGTCTTGTTCAGAAAGCGCTTGAGTGCCACAACAGACGGGATCACGTCAGCAGCTGCAGCTGTAAGCGAGCTAATCTCTCTCTCGTTCAAACAAGGTAATAACACACCTACAGTGCCGCCGCTCCCATAACGCGCATTACGCGCTGTGCGTAGGGCACCAAGTGTCGAGGGGGCACCACCAAAATTAGCCTAATGAAAAATCGTCATAATAATTATAAGGCCGAAATTATTTCAGTAGACTATAGAAATATGAGGCACTTTTTAGGCATACTACTCAAAGGTACCGATGGTGCCCCCCTCTCCCCTCTCCCCTCCCCCCCTCCCCTCCCCACTCACACAAACACAAACGAAAACACAATCTGCACAATCTGCGTCCCAAGCGCCCTGTGGGTGCCCTTGCTGTCAGTGGTCTTTTGGATTACTCGACATTTTTGGAAATGAAAAGGCAACAGGAGTCAGGAGCAGAAAAAAGAAAAAAGAGGAAACAGCGAGATGATGCCCGTGCATCACTTGCAGGTAAGTGTCCACGTTTAATCTTTCTTAAATACGGGAAATATGTGCAGCTAGTGT
Source organism: Eleginops maclovinus (assembly GCF_036324505.1). NCBI lineage: Eukaryota > Metazoa > Chordata > Actinopteri > Perciformes > Eleginopidae > Eleginops > Eleginops maclovinus. The sequence goes on along the minus strand of NC_086359.1, from coordinate 22,462,790 downwards.
AAAGCTTAGCCTATGCATACACCTTGAACTAGCTGACGTTATTGCTAATGTTAGCAAACTCAAATATGTGTTATAACTTAGGCGCAAGCTAAATTGAGATTTTGCTGTTAAAAATTATAACTGCATTTTGCAAGTAACTGATGCCAGTTAGCCGTTACTTTACTTTAGATATTGAATAGTAGACAGTTTATGGTTTATTTTGACGTGACGGTGGCCAATACTTTCTCAGTAACAGTTAGCAGTCATTGCACTAGGTAGGCTAACAATTCTGGCTTCAGACCATTTATCACTGTGTGGCGTGAAATTAATAGTGTTTAGCCAGGCATTTAGAAAAGTTTACATAGCATTTGAGAAAGTATATTTTATTTTGGAGTTTGCAATGCCAATGCATAATAAACCCACGGCCATCTTTAGGATTGTCATTCGGTAGAATTCAGCAAAATAGGCTACAGTCTCACATAAATAAGGTTAGGTGTTCTATGTGCAATGGGACAGAAAAGGGTTCGTGATAATGTGAAGCCTGTAGCTACTGCTACAGCTAGCTTAGCTACAGTGGTATGCAAAAGTTTGGGCACCCCTTAGGAAAACCACTGCATCAGTTTGTCACTTGCTGAGCTTTTGAAGCAGCAACTTCATTTTAACATATGTTATACCTTATGGTAACAGAAACATCTCAGTAGTGAAATAACTTTTATTGGTCAAACAGAAACATGTTTATGTGCATTCAAACAAAAATAGGCATGTGCATAAATTTGGGCACCCCTAAGAAATAATTCCATTAATATTTAGTATTGCCTCCTTTTGCTGCAATAACGGCCTGTAGACGCCTCCTGTAGCCACAGACAAGTCCCTTAAGCCTGGCAGGTGGTATTTTGGCCCATTCTTCCACACAAAACGTCTCCAGTTCAGTCAGGTTTCTTGGCCTCCGTGCATGGACAGCCTTCTTCAAATAAATCCATACATTTTCAATGATGTTAAGGTCTGGGGACTGGGATGGCCATTCCAGAACATTGTACCTGTGCTTCTGCATGAATTCCTTGGTGGATTTTGATCGGTGCTTAGGATCATTGTCCTGCTGAAAAATCCAACCCCGGCGTAGCTTCAACTTTGTGACTGACTCTAGAACATTCTTGTCAAGAATCTCCTGGTACTGTAAGGAATTCATGTGGCCCTCAACTTTAACAAGTTTTCCAGTACCTGTGCTAGCCACACAGCCCCATAACATGATAGATCCTCCACCAAATTTTACAGTGGGCAACAAGTTCTTTTCATTGAATGCAGTGTGTTTTTTTCGCCATGCATACCTGTTCATGTTATGACCAAATAACTCAATCTTGGTCTCATCTGACCACAGTATTTTGTTCCAAAATGCTTCTGGCTTGTCCAGATGTGCTTTTGCATACCTCATGCGACTCTTCTTGTGATTAACACTCAGGAAAGGCTTTTTGCACATCACCCTTCCAATGAGCTCTTCCTGGTGCAAAGTACGCTGGATTGTGGAACGGTGAACAACTACACCATCAGCAGCCAGATGTTGTTGTAGTTCTCTGGAGGTGGTCTGTGGCTTCTCTGTGACCATTTTCACCATCCTTCGCCTGTGCCTTTCCCCTATTTTTGTCGGCCTACCACATCTTTCCTTCACACGGACTGTTCCTGTGGCCTTCCATTTCACAACTACGTTTCTGACTGTGGAGACAGACAGTTTAAACCTGTCAGATAATTTTTTGTACCCTTCTCCTAATTTATAATGTTGGATTATCTTAGCTTTCAGGTCAGTGGAGAGTTGTTTTGAGGTCCCCATCTTGCCACTCCCTAAGAAAGAACCTAGGCCAGGCACAGCCAGCTATTACCTATGTTAAATAGCCTTTTTCATGATTGGTTCCACCTGTCTTTGTAATTGAAGGTCTAATGAGCTAATCAAAGCAATTTTGTGCAGCAACCTGTCAGCTATAAATCCGTACAGGTGTTGAAATGAATGCTATTTATAAGGGTGCCCAAACTTTTGCACATCCCATTTTTTGCATTTTATTTTATTATAATAAAACTATGTAATGCTACCCTAAGAATTTTGGTCTGGAAAACACTAAAACGTCTACATCTTTGTAGGAAAACAAATGTTGTTGCTGTGATCTTCTATTATAAAGGAAAAGCAAATTGTCATGAAATCTCAGAGGGGTGCCCAAACTTTTGCATACCACTGTATATCTGAGAGTGACAGAAGATACATGACTAAATTAACTGGCGTTTTGATTGCATTTATATCATGCAAAGGCATGGACGACATCTGTCGGTGAAATAGAAAAACGTTTTGTAGTAAACAAAATGCCCTCCTAACCATATTGTATTCAATTAAATGTAGAGTTTAATAGTCTTGTGTAAGGTGTATCATTTTGCTTTTATTCCTTTTATTCCTGTTGTTAAGATATAAATATAAAATATCCATTATGAATGATATAAAGCAAACATTATTATTAAATTGTGTACAATATTGCAACTCATTCTATAATGTTTTTATATTAGATTAGATAAGATTGATCAAATAGTTGATATATAAGTAATAAAGGGGGAGAGCTCCTTGGTTGCATGCTTTCAGTTTTAAATCTTTATTTTCTTTTTTGGTATAAGTATATAATCTTTTTTCTTCGTATTTCTAAATTAATGCAGGGTCAATGCTGAAATACGTTCAAGCGGGAGCACGAGGCCAAGAAGAGGACACAGATGAGGAAGAACCATCGACAAGTTCACCCAATCAACCCCAGCCAGCAAGCAGGTCTGTACACCCCGCAACAGTACTAAGCCCTGATCAACCACCCTCAACCACCACAGATACACAGCAGATAACCACCACCTCTGAAAGTCCTGTCACTGAGAGTCCGTCAGAAGGTGACAAGGTAGAAACGGGTTTGCCCTCTCCAACTGATCCTGCTCTCTGGCCATTACGGATTTTAGATGCGGATCGTGTTGAGATCGTACGAAGAGGTCCATTTAGAGTCCCATCAGATTTTAATTTTCCAAAGGGACTAGATGGCAGGGCGTTTCATAGTAGCCTGCATTTCAAAACGCTCTCAAATGGAGAGAAAGTCAAGAGAAGTTGGCTTGTTTACTCGAAACAGAACAATGCTGCATTCTGTTTTGCGTGTAAGCTTTTCAGTTTGAAAGCTATAAAGCTCACTGCAGAGGGCAACGGTGACTGGTCCAACATTAACAATAATTTGATAAGTCATGAATGTAGCTCAGACCATGCCCAGTGCATGTTTAAATGGAGAGAACTGGACACACGTTTACAGACAAATACGACAATAGACTACCAGGAACAGACATTGCTGGAGGCAGAAAAAAGAAGGTGGCGAGATGTTCTCAAACGCTTACTGAAAATAACCCTATCTCTTGCCTCAAGGAATTTGTCATTTAGAGGCTCTTCACAGTGTCTGTATGAACCAGACAATGGCAACTTCTTAAAAGAAGTGGAACTTTTAGGCAGTTTTGATCCTGTGATGGAGAACCACCTGACCAAGATAACCGATGAAAGCTCCCGAACACATTATCTTGGTCAGCAGACACAAAATGAGCTGATCCAGATCGTCTCCAACAAAACATTGCAAACAATCCACACACAGATTCAGGAAGCGAAATATTTCTCCATAATTCTTGACTGTACACCTGATATAAGCCACAAGGAGCAAATGTCCCTCATCGTGCGCATTGTTGAATTGGAGCCAAAGCCAAATATCAAGGAGTATTTCCTTGGGTATATGGAGGTGGTTGAAACAACTGGCCTGAACCTGTCTACTGTCCTTTTAGACAAATTAAAGGAACTCGACATTCCATTTGATGATTGCCGCGGACAGGCCTACGACAATGGTGCGAACATGAAGGGGAAAAAGCAAGGAGTTCAGGCCCGACTGCTACAGTTGAATTCGAGGGCGTTGTTTGTTCCTTGCGCAGCTCATTCTATGAACCTTGTCATAGCTGATGCTGCGAAGTCATCCAGGGATGCCACTGGCTTTTTTGGCTATTTGCAGAAGCTATTTTGTTTCTTCTCAGGAGCTACAAAGCGGTGGAGCATCTTGACAAAACACATCAACCTAACTGTGAAATCATGGAGTGATGTGAGGTGGGAGAGCAGGCTTAGGAGTGTCACAGCTGTCAGAAGTCAAATCAAAGAAATCCAAAATGCGCTCATCAAGGCTAGGGAAACTGTCAATGACTCTGTTGCAAAAATAGAGGCTCAAGCCCTGGCAGAAGAAGTGGCCTCTTTCAGATTTCTGATCTGTTCTGTTGTCTGGTGTGAAATTCTTACAACCACTAACCAGGTAAACAAGCTCCTGCAGACAAGTTCAATGCAGCTTGACATTGCCGTCGGGCTCATTGACAATGCCAAAACCTCCCTCTCCAGATACAGGCACTCTGGGTTTGCTCAGGCAGTGTCAACTGCCAAGGACCTTTGCGAGGCGATGAACATAGAGCCAGAGCTCAAGGAGAAAAGGCTCAGGAACACAAGAAAGCAGTTTGCATATGAGGCTGCAGACGAGCCCTTCAGTGATGCCCTCAAAAGGCTTGAGGTATCCTTTTTCAACAGTGTTGTGGACTCCGCTTTGATGTCACTGCAGGAGCGTTTTGAGACCATGACCCAGGTCAGAGACAAATTTGGAGTGCTGCTTGATTTCAGCAGAGTGCACGGAATGTCCAAGGAGAACCTGCAAAAAAACTGCATCGAAGTGCAGAAGACACTGACTGAGAAAGGAAATTCGGATATTGATGGACTTGAGATGGTTCAGGAAATCATCAACCTTCCTCAACTGCCACCACAAACAACTGCCTTGGAGTTGCTCTCATTTCTCCATGAGAATCGCCTTCAAGAGGTGTATCCAAATCTCTGGGTTGCTCTTCGAATCGCATTGACTCTCCCTGTTACAGTTGCCTCTGCTGAGCGAAGTTTTTCGAAACTGAAGCTCATCAAAACTTACTTACGTTCAACAATGGGGCAGGAACGTCTAAGTGGTCTTGCTGTCATCAGCATTAATGGTGAAGTGGCTCAGAGGCTGTCCTATGATGACCTAATTAATGACTTTGCAGCGAGGAAATGCAGACGTGTTCCTCTATAGAGTCTTTATAGAGAAATGCTTGATTGTTAAAGAATAGCATTATGCTCTCTCAAAAAGGATGTCCTTGATTTATTTTGATAACACTTTTTTTGCACTTTACTTGAATGTGTTTTAGCTGTTCTACAAAGCCTTACTGTTTACAAAGTAAGTAAAGTTGTGACTTTTCGTCCTCTAAATCTTTGTTTTATTTAAGATTTTATTGATTGTACTTATTGATGTTATTTAGTGTAATTTATTCAAAGTTACTGAAGGAAAGTTTGCACTTTCAAATGTCAAAAGTTTGTTGTTTTGCTGTGTGTTTGCTGCTGCTATTGTTTTATATGTTTGGTAATAAAAAAGTTAAACTTTTCCGCGAATGTTTTTTTATTGGGGGGGGGGGGGGGGGGGGGGGGGAGGGCATCATGAAGGAATTATGCTTAGGGCACCAAAATGGCTAGCAGCGGCACTGCACACCTAAACTGTATAATCACCACACCGAGATTGTTGGTAATCATACTCGACTTTTGTGGTTGTGGTGGTAAAAGCAAATTATCCACAAGTTATCCACCATCAACAAAACAGGTAGACTGTCAAAATGTACGTTAGCAGGGCTATTAGGCTACCAATTGCAGTCTGTTAGCTTTAGAGATAGCCAGCTCTAAATCTATGTGTATCATCGTTATTCTGGCTTGACAGCTTATAAAACACCTGATACTGATTCTTTAATTTGCAGGTACAATGCCGCTGGATAGTCTTTTTTTACATTTTTCTCAATGTAAGTGTAAAATAAATATTATAACGAGAGTGGAGACCCACTCACTCAGCACAGAATGCATTAAGACCGAACGGTCTTTCTGCCCCGGTTTTGCATACGCACCAAACATTGTAAACAAGAAACCCATGTATAGACATAGGCTAAATGGCTAAAAAAAATAGCCCGGCCTACCTGTATGCGAGCCAGGGAATTCTTGGGCATGTAACACGGCTCTCTTCATCTCAAAGTTTTCATCGATCCACTGAGCCATGAGGCTCAACATGCTTGTTTGGTTGAGGTCTGAACTCCAGATATCCGTTGTAAAACTGATGTCACTGACATTGCTGTCGCGTAACTTGTGGACGTCGGTGGCTACGATATCATGTAAGGCAGGAAGGGAGACATCCGCAAAGTAACGACGACTTGGCTTGTCATAGTGGGGCTCAGCGACCTCAAGCACCTTGCTGAATCCTTTGTCTTCCACTACAGAAAACGGTTGGTCATCAACAGCGATCATCTTTGTTATTGCCATGCGCAATGCCTTTTGCTTCGGATGGTTCTTGTGGAATTTCTTGGTCTTTTCCAGCGCTTGTTCTATGGGGCTACCGACTGGTGCAGCTGCCGTAGCATTCTTCCGCTGCTTGATAGCATTAGTTAGTTTCTCATATTCTTTGTAGGCTTCGGGATGCTTGTTTTTAAGTGGGTGATCAAATTGGTTGTATTGAACGATTTGACACAAACTCCCCCTCGCATCACCCGGCCCTCACAATCATTGCATACAGCATAGCGAGGATCCTCTTCATACACTTTGAAGAACGACCAAACAGACGTCATCGCTGCTCCCTCACCAAAGGCAAAGTCAAACTGACTTTTTTTTCCGCCTCCAGCACACACTTCGGCACATTATGTGACATGTAGATGTCTCGTGCCTCGTGCAAAAACGAAAATCCCCGCCCCCACACTCACATCTAAGCCTACACATCACATACGTGAAATACACAGGAATGGTTATCGGCTTGTTCACATCAGCCCTATTTTGACATCGGAACGATACCGATGTGTCAAAAAAAAAAGAAAACCCAGGACCATATCGGCCGATATTATATCCCCTGCCGATACCATGCTCCATCGCGAGGCACTTGTTGCTAAACGGATGGATGATGAACTACATCAGATACTACAGGAAGTTATACAAGTGGTGAATTTTATAAAAGCCCCGCCCTTAAAACATCGACTGTTCGCTGTTTTGTTTATTCCTGCCTAAAAATGTCTTGGATCATTACAATATTTATGAAAATACAGGCCTTATATTTCTCTGTGTTTTTGTTTTGTGGGTTGTGTTCGATATAAGATGATTCATCAGTCACATTCAGTAATGTGGTAAGGTGACTTATTGGAAGGAAGTCATCTGATTTCTATAAATATAAACTTCACTGGAAAATATGAATAAGCAGAGGATTGATCACTCAGCCGTCAGATTTATTTTAAACCAAGATCAACGCCCACTCAATATGTTATTCAAATAAAAAATAATAATAAAGTAACCACATTTGGTGTTTTCCTCAGTGGCTACAATGGAGGAAGTTTAGTCCTGTGGATTTGTTTGTGTTTCTTTTAACAATGTTTTTGTTCCTCATTCTTTGCCTGTTCCCAAAAACCGTTTGGAAAGTTAACTGAAAGCCCACATGACAACAGTTGCTACTGATATTGAAACATGCATTTTGTTGCCTGTTAACATGATGTCAGTGTGTAATCAACTCGGGTATCCCCCTCCTACTGAGAAACAATTTGAGGGGAATTTCTCATTTGTACAAGTTCTTCAAAGTTGACCATTTATTGCTTCATTTAAAATTATATATGGATATTTCTTATGAGACACCTATTTATAGTAAGTGTTTCACTTACAGTAGATGGCAGTCAGCACACCCTAGTGTAAGAAAATCAAAAGGAGTCCTGCATGAGAGCAAATCAATGTAGTGCTCTTGCTATTATTATTCACTTTTAATATCAATAGTAATTCAACATTTGATGAGTGAAAGCTGAAAGTGTTTCCTTTTTCTTTGTGAAGTTAGATGACTTTCGTAGACGTGTAAAGGGGAACTGACTCTTGTGATTTATGACATTTTGCATGAACACACACACACACACACACACACACACACACACACACACACACACACACACACACACACACACACACACACACACACACACACAGTATATAAGTCTCTTCTGTTATTTTTTTCGTTGCAGCTGTCAGTGCAGCAATTCTCATCATGGAGGCGACCTACGTCAGGCATGTGGAGCTGTTTGGCTTTGAGAAACGTTCATTCCCGAGTCAGTACTACGTAAGGATCAAAACCTTTACTTTGTTACAGTGGTTTCAAACATTTTAGCAAAGCTCAGATTCTAAACAAATTCAAGATAGTTTTTGAAATAATAGCTGATGTCAGATGTTGGAGCTATCCATTGATTTGTATTATTTAATAGCTAAACATTCATTTTCTTACTGTTTTTAGTGTATGTTCATTTCATCATTATTTAGTGTCATTATTTAAATTAATTTGAGAGGTAATGCTTTTATATTGAAGACAACTTTGGGCAACTGGTGAATAGGGATATATTGGAAGACAGGTGGATGTGGGGCAAAGGAAAGGCCAGGCTTTTTCGTTTTTGATAGTAAAAAAGAATATATCAGCAGTTTTATTTTTGAGTTGTTTTTTGATTTCTTTGTTTTTGGTTTAGCCCTTACATGTGATATTATGTGTGCAGGTGTACATGCTGATGGTGAAATGGAGCGACCTCTCTGAGAAGCTGATCTACAGAACCTATCCTGAGATATACACCTTCCACGTGAGCTCTTTTTTCACTTAAAAATATAAACTTTTATATTTCAATTAATAACAAAACATAAATGAAAATCGGAAAATGCTTATGTTTTGGCTGCAGAAGTCCCTGAAAGAGATGTTCCCCATCGAGTCTGGTGAAATAGAAAAGAAGGACAGAATCATTCCGTCATTACCAGGTAAAATAATTCAAATGTTCCCTTTATTTGATGTCAAAGAGTGCAGATTCTGCTCTTTCCTTTTGGCTTTTCAACTCTCCTTTTTACATTTTGCTTTTGTAGGATTTCATTCAGGTTAGATTTGATGTTATGGGAAGCTGCAGAGGTTGGACTAAATATGACACTATCAATAACATATATAATCACAGACTATTATTAAAAGACAAACAATTCTAGTTGTGAAGTAGCTTCATTAGGTATTTTAACAGTCGTAGTAGGAACAACCGCTCTGCATGCTGTAATCTTCTTTCAGGAAACACAGAAATACATGTGGGCTAATACACTTCTCCTTTTTTCGAACTGTTGAAGCAACATAAAAAACTACAATAGAGGCTGAAATCACTGATGTCAAAATGTGGTATTTTTTGGCAGTGTCAAAAAAAATGTATGTTGGACAGAATAAAAACACTGATCATTGATCTATTCTCACAAGCTTAGAGCTAGAAAATGTTGTCCTGATGGTGAGGCAGCATGTCGGATTCAACCCAGATGTGTTCATTTATTTTTCCTCTACCTTTAACATACAAATTTAAAGTGAAAAATATAAATAAGACATTTAAACATTAAAACATTTAATAAACCCCATAAATAAGTATATGAAAAGGATGGGGAAGAAGTAAATACTCGCCTTTTTAAATTATAAATATTTTGTCAAGTAACTTTATGGGTATACTTGACATGCTTTGAAATCCATACAATTAAATGAGAATGAAACAAACCAACAAAACAAATTAAACAACAATTATAAAATGTACCCCATCTTACTGCCTGATCACATATGTCTGCATGATTACAACCACTGCATGTTATCAGTGACAAGTAGAAGGTCATGCTAACTACTCCCAGGTTAAAATCCAACAGCCTGATGCATGAAACTTTATCATATTTGCTTTTTTGCTTTCACTTTTAAATGAGACAGGTGTCCAAAAAGGAAACCTGGACATTTTGCATATCTGTTTTCTGTTCCCGTTCAGCGTTGGTTAAAATAAAAACAGAACTCAAATTGCACACATTCCCCGTTGTGAAAGCTTGGTTTCAAAACAAAGCCTGTTGCAGTTTAGAGAAGAGACGCAGAGACCGGACCTCAAACCTGATGCAACAAACATGTCTGGAAATGTTCCCCGTGTGAAAGCAGTGGTGGAAAGTACATTTAGTCCATTACAAGTTTGAGGTACTTTTACTTTCTTTGGTATTTGAAATATATATACTATGTATAATGAGAGAAATGGCCAATCACGATTATTTTTGAGTGATATTTCAATTGCAATATGATTCATGCTCTAAAGAAATTATAATTTTCCACCACTATTCTCATTATTATTTAAAGATATATTTAAAATGATAAGCAGGAGTATCCCCACATACAGTATTAACTCCATTTTATGATTGTTTTAAGCGTAAATTCAATCACATAAGTAAATAGCTAATGTTTGGCTTTTAACATGTCCCCGTCGCTAAGCTAAAGGTTGACTCAGTTTGGCGTGATGATGTTTGAGTCTCATTTTAGCAACTTTTTAGCCCCCACCAATTTAACCCATTCACGAATGGGTTATTAACTTATTTGATGTTGTAGTACAAAACGGGAAAATATCTTGAGCTTGTGTTTATTTCAGGTTTCTAACGGTTCTTTAAACTGCTGACCTCCACACGAGGTAACCTAAAGTGGTGAAATGATAATTAATGTTCAGGTTTTAAGACTTAGTCCTGCACCACTCTTTTGCAATTTCTATCAAATGTATACTGTTGCTCAATGACACTATTTCATAAAGTCTAAAACGGATACTGCATTCATGAGTTTCTGCTGATAACATAATATATATTTTAATTTGACCTGTGACGGATGTTTTATGTGTGTGTCCACAGCTCCACGCTGGCTGATCAGTGAGAAGTCACCGGAGACCAGGCAGAGCACGCTGTCGGAGTACTGCCACTCGCTCATCAACCTGCCGCCCCACATTTCCCGCTGCAAACAGCTCACCGACTTCTTCAAGGTCCGACCCGAGGATGAGAACCCGCCTGCCCTGAACACGTCAGTATAACACACACACATTACAGAGGATCTGTTATACATGCCGATGGGTCACTTAAACATTTAAAAGTCAAACAAACAGTAATAAGTACTAAATGAAATGTAAATGTCCTCTTCAGAGTGAAAAGAAACGAAACCGTTGTGGTGTCCAGGGAGTCGGCCAGAGACAACGTTTCTGGTAAGAGTCATTTTAAACTGCTTTACCAAATGTAACATGTTAAAATAATCTCTGTTTGTCCTTGTCTTTCCCAACGTTAATGAAAGATGTAGTGATATTTACTATACTTACAGCCATTAATACATTAGCACTTTGAACTGCCTTGTGTATAAAATGTGCAAAAATAATGAACTTGCTTGCATTAAAATAATAGCTTTAACTATAAGTAGCATTTTGGAGATGAGAATAAAAGAATAATGGCTGAATTAATTCTGTAGGTATTTACTTGGCATTTTATTCATTTGTTTGCTGGATAATTCAAACACACACATTGGTGTATAATTGTAGTATATTTTTTGTAAATCAATGACATTTCTACTGCAAGCTGTTGAATTCATTTGTACGCTACACAGCTGCAGCTACTAGATTCATTTAGACATTGTCCAAATGAGTGTCCTATAAGCATCAGGGATGTTTAAATAGTGATTTAAAAAAAGATTCAAACCAATAATTATGCATTTCACCTCTCAGAGATTTCTGGCCCCATCATATTGGAGACCTACAGAGTGATCGCTGACTTTGAGAAGACGTCTAAACACGAGATTAATCTGCACACTGGAGACCTGGTGGAAATTGTGGAGAAAAATCCAAACGGTGAGAACGCTAAAACATCTGCAACATAACTTCCCTGAACAAAACAGACCAAAGATCCTATCGTTTATGACAATACTGATAGTTGGGTAAGATTTTTTAAATCACTGTTAACCTGATTAAATCAATTGTTTAAGGAAGAGCTGGAAAACAGTGATTTCTTATATAATTATTCTCTTTTAGAAAGATGATTTGACAGGTTATGGTCAATTGAAACACTCTGTAATAAATAAGGCCAGATCTTAAGCTGCTCTTGTGTTCAGGGTGGTGGTTCTGCCAGTGTGAGTCTAGTCGAGGCTGGATCCCTGCGTCCTACCTGGAGCCACTGGATGGACCGGATGAAGCCGAGGAGGCTGATCCAGACTACGAAGGCAAGTTGTGTTCCTTGTGTTCTTTTTTAAATATGTATTTTCAGTGTCTTTTCAACAGTGCTGTGTGTCCCTGCAGGAGAGCTGCACGTCACCATCAGATCCTACAAGGCCGAGGCGGAGGACGAGATCTCTCTGGAGAGCGGGGAAACCGTAGCCGTCATTCACAAACTGCTGGATGGCTGGTGGGTCGTCAGGTATGACCTACACAAACAGACATTTATGTGGATACATTCATAACATCTTTATAATTACAAAATCAAATCTCCCCAAGGAGAAACAGAAGGAGTTTATCTTTCATTTAATTATTTGTATATTAATATCTTCCAAATCAAATCCTGTGTAGCTGATAAATAAATCTGGATATTTTTACAGGAAAGGAGAGGAGACTGGTCATTTCCCTTCCATTTTCCTGCACAAAGCCGGAAAGAGAGAGATATATGAAGCAGCGCAAACAAACCTGCAGGGAAAGAAACCGCCCCCCCCGCAGGTACGTCAGAGAACACACAATATAGAATGTCCTTTTTATCTCCACTATTCTAAAGATTGTTTGTTTTCCATCTTAGAAATCACTTTTTCAGCTGTTATTTTACATATGAATATGTTTTAGGTGCAAAAAAATCCTTTGGACAAATAGCAAGGACTGTAGGTCAGTTTTTGAAAAGCCTCAAAGTATTTTATTATTATATTATTCAATGTTAATGAGAATAACAAAGCAAAATCATCAATTCCCTTGATAATATGAATTGTATTGAAAATGCAATATCAGTCAAAATAAATGCAATTGTTTTTCTCCCCCCCAAGAGTTCTGCGCTCATCAACACTCACCACCTTTACTTACCTTTTCAAATCTGTGTGTCATTTTCCGTCTCAGATCCACAATCAGAAATGCCAAGAGCATCCACGACAAGTCCCGTCAGCGGCTCAGCCAGGACACTTACCGCAGGAACAGCCGCCGCTACCTCCAGCAGAAAGGTGGCCGCAAGAATTCCAAGACCGCTGCCAAGTCCCCACTGAGGGAGAGGAAGAACCAGGGTAACGTTGATGTTGTGTTTAGATCAATCAAACCTGATACATCATCAAGCCTGATGTGGACAAGAAATACTTTCACCGGCACCAGTGATTGCAGATGTTGGGCTCATTAACTGGGATAAAAGTATTAGTACCATGCTGTCATAATACTCAAGTTCCGGTTCAGGTTATTTCATTTGTATCCGTAGGAAGATTTAGTTTGCAGATAAAAAGACAAGGGATCCATCCAGACACACACTCTAAAACAACACAGACAACACACACGTCTCTAATAAAAGTACACCCTGCTCTGTCAAATCTCAAAACATTTAAAAAACACTAGTGCAAACATGGACATTCAAGTAAAATTAATGATCTTCAGCAAAGTTAACATTAAGCATGAAAAGCAAAGGTAGTCATTCTGCAATAAAATGTTCTCTTTTAGTATTTAGCTAATATGTTGTATTTTTGGATAGTAATACTGCTTCATTAATGTGCATTTTAGGACAATATTTATCCCTGAAATAGTGTGTACTTGGTTAAATTCCACCACTGACTGACACAACAATCAACCAACAAAACCTCTAAACACTTCTAATAACTTTGTTATTTGCAACCAACAGACATTACTCACGAGCAGTCCAGTTCGGAGAGCGAGCTGAAGAAGGATGCTCCGGTTATCCCGCCCCGGCCCAGTCCGGAGCTCATCCTGGAGCGCTGCAGCGACAACACCTGCAAGAGAGTCAGCATCCACAGGTCGAACTCTGGCTCCTCCAGCTAGCACCGGAATTCACTAGAAGTTGTGAAACTTACAATGAAATCTCTTTTGTTTGTTGCCTAAGTCTGTGGCAGACAATTCAAATGCAAGCGTAAAGGCTTGAGGGAGATAGGCAGGCGGTCATGGGTAAAGGTTAATGAATTGAGAGGAGAATAAGTCAAGTTAACTTAAAATAAATTATGTAAAATGATGTGGGAGGAAATGTATTGAAAGGTATACTTTTATAATTTTGAAATGGTCAAAAAGTCCAGTGAAGTTGAACCGTCTCTCATGATGTGCAACACTGTGGCTCATTGTTTTAATTGGGCTTTGTTACACATACAATACATATATTTTAATCTTTTTCACAGGATTTTTTGTATAACCAGAGATATCTTTTATGTCACTGCAAGTTTAAAAACATCTTTACTTTGCTACCATCTTGTTGTCATATAGAGAAGAACAAGGTGGCAGACAGCTGTCTAATTCTAACTTTGCTGCTTCCATTTATTTTAGGAACTCAAGTTGACTGATAATATGTGTTGGATTATTCATTTAAGACCAGATAATTAAAAAAAAACAGTATTTAATATCTCCAGAAAAAGTTTAATCATTAAGTCTTGGTTTAAAACAACTAAATAAGAGCCCTATTTGCGAAGCTCTGTATTTTCTGCCATCATGGCCGCTTCAAGCTTCTGCTCACAGCTTAGTGTCTTGACAGTAAACCAGAAATGACCGCGCTTGTTAAGCTCTACCTGGCAGCTGTTGTTCACACCCGCACTGTAAGAAAAAGAAGCTATGAATAGGATACATGTCTAGAAAAAGCTAAATTAGTTTGGTTGCTGTGTTTTAAAAGTATTTCTACTGAATACAATGATATGTTCTGTTGGTGACCTCTGTGTAGGATATATATATATATATATATATATATATATATATATATATATATATATATATCCAAGCAAAAGAGCTGTCTTGTTATTTATTTGCTGAATAAATGTTTATAACAAACAGGACATGATTATTTCTTTAAGGTCAGTCTTTAAAAAGCCTCAGCATTGTTTAGAAATGAGGCTTAGGTCTTCTCACTGTTTGGCAGATCATAAAATTAAGTCAGCAGTGAAAACATTATTGAGACTCAAGTTAAAGCAGGATCTCCCCATTACAAGGGGCAGTCCAGTTCGGAGAGCGAGCTGAAGAAGGATGCTCCGGTTATCCCGCCCCGGCCCAGTCCGGAGCTCATCCTGGAGCGCTGCAGCGACAACACCTGCAAGAGAGTCAGCATCCACAGGTCGAACTCTGGCTCCTCCAGCTAGCACCGGAATTCACTAGAAGTTGTGAAACTTACAATGAAATCTCTTTTGTTTGTTGCCTAAGTCTGTGGCAGACAATTCAAATGCAAGCGTAAAGGCTTGAGGGAGATAGGCAGGCGGTCATGGGTAAAGGTTAATGAATTGAGAGGAGAATAAGTCAAGTTAACTTAAAATAAATTATGTAAAATGATGTGGGAGGAAATGTATTGAAAGGTATACTTTTATAATTTTGAAATGGTCAAAAAGTCCAGTGAAGTTGAACCGTCTCTCATGATGTGCAACACTGTGGCTCATTGTTTTAATTGGGCTTTGTTACACATACAATACATATATTTTAATCTTTTTCACAGGATTTTTTGTATAACCAGAGATATCTTTTATGTCACTGCAAGTTTAAAAACATCTTTACTTTGCTACCATCTTGTTGTCATATAGAGAAGAACAAGGTGGCAGACAGCTGTCTAATTCTAACTTTGCTGCTTCCATTTATTTTAGGAACTCAAGTTGACTGATAATATGTGTTGGATTATTCATTTAAGACCAGATAATTAAAAAAAAAACAGTATTTAATATCTCCAGAAAAAGTTTAATCATTAAGTCTTGGTTTAAAACAACTAAATAAGAGCCCTATTTGCGAAGCTCTGTATTTTCTGCCATCATGGCCGCTTCAAGCTTCTGCTCACAGCTTAGTGTCTTGACAGTAAACCAGAAATGACCGCGCTTGTTAAGCTCTACCTGGCAGCTGTTGTTCACACCCGCACTGTAAGAAAAAGAAGCTATGAATAGGATACATGTCTAGAAAAAGCTAAATTAGTTTGGTTGCTGTGTTTTAAAAGTATTTCTACTGAATACAATGATATGTTCTGTTGGTGACCTCTGTGTAGGATATATATATATATATATATATCAAGCAAAAGAGCTGTCTTGTTATTTATTTGCTGAAATGTTAACAACAGGACATGATTATTTCTTTAAGGTCAGTCTTTAAAAAGCCTCAGCATTGTTTAGAAATGAGGCTTAGGTCTTCTCACTGTTTGGCAGATCATAAAATTAAGTCAGCAGTGAAAACATTATTGAGACTCAAGTTAAAGCAGGATCTCCCCATTACAAGGGAAGTTCTGTAATCAACACCTTACTGAAGCAAACGTGTAACAGTAACACCAAAAAGATTACTTATTGTGAAGACAAATGGTCTCTGTCTGTTTTTTACTTAGTTTGTTTATCTTGAAAAAGTTGGAGCATTTACTAAACGTATAAAGGATAACTTGATCCTTCAATACAGTGTCAAATATACAGACCTGTGATATAGACACAGACAAAAGAGAATTTACTCGTGAAGGCAAAAACAAAAAGTGTGTTAAACCCTCCGGTGCAGTAGATGGAGGCAGCACTTAAAACTTTATTTGTAGTCTGCCAGTAAAACCAACGAAGAAGAAGAAACACCCGCGTTGTTTGTAACAAAGTACGCTCTGTAAATAACATTTAGCCAACGGTAACTTTGACGATTGTGTACGACACCAATTCATGTTTGATATTGTATGGTTAAGTATTTGTGGTAAATATACCCTTCCATGTATCAGACATTACTTATTTATCTGCGTCAGGTCAAATATTAGACATTGATGCTAATAAGGGGAAGAAGAACTAAGTTAGCCAACAAGCTAACATGACATACTTCGGTAACTAGTTGGCATACATGTCTACAATGGAAGATAACTCGTCTTGTTCCTCGGCTGGTACTGCACTTTCTCAGGCGTCTATCCTCCAGAGGACGTTTGAGCGGCTGTCCTCCACACAGTGTCTGAAAGTGAGCACCGAGGCTCCGGTCGCTGTCATCGCGCTGCAGCGGTACTTATCCGAGCAACCAGAGGGGCAGTCCAACAGCTACAGCTACGACGTGACGGTCACTGACGGACTGTGGCGAGCCAAATGCTTTGTCCACCCTGGTTTAAATCACCTGGTGCACACCAACACCCTGAGGACTGGGACTGACGTAAGCATCACGCAGTGCTCGTTTGTTTACAACGAGAGGAGACTGGGACACGGTTACATTTGTATTGAAAAGCTCCGATGTGGAGGTGAGAGGTCTGCACTCCTTCCCCGCATACAGGACGTCGCTTCACTGCCGATGATGGTTAAACATGGCATGGAGAGGAGTGTGGTGCTGCAAAGTGATGTTCCCCTCCAGGTGAACCGCAAACATTACCTGTCTCTGTGGAACAACGAGGACCCCGAGGGAGACATCTGGACCTCCGGGTCTCTCTCATCGGACACAGTGCTGGATGGTGAGACTCTCTGATGATCCCTCTTTCATACACTGCTCTATTTACAGCATGGCTTACATCTGTTTACACCACTGAGGTGCACTTTGCTGCAGCAGGGCTGGACGAAACTGATGTCACTCCCAAATACCTGTGAAATTGTGACACTTAAAAAAATTTGAGCATTCAGAATGTTAACACACAGGGAAATTCAGTGCATTCATGTTTTATCTGACCAACAATTAGAAAAACAGGATACGCTTATATATTATAATGTAAATCACAGATAATGTGGAGATAATGATGTTACTTGACAAGTGAATAATGTTTCCTTCACTCTGCTTCGACAATCAAATGTGTTTACAACTTAAAGAAAGACAAAGAAAAACCGAATTTGTATTAATCCCCTAGGGAAAATACAGGGTTTCACTTTGACTTTTACTATTATTTACATGACACATAGTTTTGATATACACATGAACACACGTGGCCAAACAGGGCATGCATTAGTGGAGAGATGGAAAAGGTCCATTCTTAAACTATTCGGTTCCAGAGCCAAGTCCCTACAGACTGAGCTACTACCTTAATACTGTTCTATTAAGGTATTAAAACACTCAGCCTAGACAATATGTAGTTTTATGTATTGAAACCAATGCAATATTTGTTGACTAGAATATATTCAATGAGCGGTCACATTAGTCACTCTAATGCTTCTCCTGACAGAATGTATTTGGGATGGCTTGGCATTACAGTAATAAATCCTGAAGGTGTGTTGTTTCAATTTTATCTTTTCAACAGTTTCCAAGATTAGTCTTCTCAGTAGTCTGGAGTCATGCTTTAGAAACACATGGAAACCTCTGCCTCTCCTAGTGAAGATCATACACAAATCCAGAGTAAGGTACTATGGCAAGTTTGGGCTCAAGATTGATTTCCCCTTCCAGGTGAGTTTGACCTATCTGAGCTTCAGTTACCAAGAATGAACAGGATCTCCCAATCATGCTGTGACAGAGTGTGTTCTTTGTCATTTTTCAGGCATACTTTGAAGTTGCTGACCAGAGTGGCACGATGTCCCTCGTGCTTTGGAATGAGCTTTGTCCAGAGTTTTACCAGAGACTGAGCGTAGGCACTGTGTTGTACATCCAAAACTACTCCTTAAAGCAGAGTTATTCAAACCGCTCTCACCCGCAAATGGACCATCACCGAATTAAGACCTTTCACTCTGTAGGTATGTACACATTATTCTGATAGAGCTGCTACTCCAGAGTACAGCAGAAGCTTAAATGTAATATCATTATTTGTATTTTTTCAAGAAATCTGTCTGAACGCTCGTAACCCAACTTCAGTCATCACTGTGGTCTCACCAAAGAGCGTGCTGCCTCAGTGGGGATTACCGGAGGTTTCCTACCAGTTCATCACCAGGTTAATAACTACCTATATTTACTGCTGATACAAAATAAGAAATATACTAACTACTTAAGCTTTGTCATTTATTGAATTAAATAAATATTAATTCTGATATTCTCTGAGTTTAAAGTTGCACATTAATGAGAAAAGTCCCACACATTTAAACCCACCCAAAAAATAATAATCATAAATTGATGAGAAAAAGCTCTGAAAGATTGGGTTTTTCTCAAGGAACTACATTGCTTTTTCTCTCATAAATGAGGACTTTTGTTGCAAACTATAGCTCTTAAACCTGGTGGTTTGTATCCTACAGATCAGAGTTGGATGAATTATCCAACAATTCTGCATGTGATGTCATCGGTTTGGTGACATTTGTTGGTCGTGTTGAAAGAGTCAAGAGCAAAGGGAACAAGGGTAAGAAATATTGTATCTATGAACTGGAATTCTGAAGTTAATCATTGATAATTTATATTTTTTTAACCTATAGGGCCAGAAAAATACTGGACATATCGCTGGATCCATGCGGTGGACGGATCATCTGACCGTCCTTTTATCCTGGAGGTTTTTTCCTCTTCCCAACCGGAAGTCTTCAGTAGTATAAGTCCAAGTAAGTCAAATGGCTCCTATCTGACTGCTTTGCTGCCACACTTGTTAGCATTAATCTGCTCATCATCCTCTCTTCCTCAGTGACCTACCTGGTGTGCACTCAGATGAGAGTTTGCCGAGTGGAAGGCTCGTTGCCCTACCTCACAAGCAGCTTTGAGACCGAGACGTTCATCACAGGTCAGCTCAGCTTGAACAGAGTGGATCTGATAAGGTTCATGTATAATAACAGGGTAAAGGTCATGTATGTATGTTCTGACTCCTCAACAGGCTACCACAAAGGTCAGCCATATGTGAGTGACCCCAGGGTGAAGAGCTTCATCCAGTGGACCAAAACTCTGAAGGACAACGTTGTCCTCCAGAAGACTGCTGTCGGAGGACATTACTGCTACCCTCGTCCCCCGCAGAAATTTACCCAGTCCATGGCAGATGCCTCAGGTCAGGAGGAATGTTATCATTGAAAAAAAGTTAATATTTTAAGGTCTTGCTCTTTGTTTTTTGGACTCTCAGTGAATTATATTTTATCTAATTATGCACGGATAAGCCCCACAAAATAAGTCAAGCTTAATTTGAATAATTTCAGACCAAGGCTTGACACGATGGACTTCTCTTCAGTACTGAACCATAATAACAATCACTCAGTTCCTCCAGTTTTGCTACAAGATAAAGGAATTTGCCTATTTAAAGGGGATTTTCTAAAGCTTTTCTTCCAAGTTCCCCTTAAAAAGACAATGTACAGTCGTCTGTTTGATCTCTAAAGAGACTGATTTTTTTATTTGAATCTTTTGCTCCATCCTCAGCTCAAGTTCCTCTGGTTGCTGTGGCCGACTTGAAGGAGGAGATGGAGACCCTCCAATATAGGGAGCGTAAGAAAGTTGCAATTCAAGGACAGATCGCGGCAGTCCGATACATGAAGAACCCAAAGTCCACCGAGTCTAAAAGAACAGACGAGAGAGAAGTAAAGAACATTCTCTTTAAAGCAGCTTTCCCAGAGTAGTGACCATTACCACTGTAAAATACGCCTACTGATTTCAGCAGGGGCCAGATGTTGCTCCTGATGTGTGTGAACCAAACACACTGGACCATCCCTCAGCAGCTCAGCAGACTACGGCTACCAGTTCGACGGCTGAGAAAAACTCAGTCAAAGAGATCAAAAGAAGAATTCAAACAAGGTGCAATTTCCGTCCTGACTTAAATATTTGTAAGATTAATAGCGAATCAATAACTAATCTTCAGTGGCTGCTAGGAGGACATGTTCTGATTTGATAATAAAATGTGAATACCAACATGTTTTCCAGGAAAGTCATGCGGTCCTACTTGAATCTTCGTAGCATGACAGCAAAAAGGTAATCTTGATCCAGCCGGTAGTATTGATCAGTGATCAACTTCCATCCCTCTGAGCTCCTTCTGTTTCTGCTCTAACAGGAGACATGCAGACACAGAGGAAGGAAAAGAGCAGGAAGAGGAAGAGAGCGACTCTGTATCTGAAGATGCTCCGATTGTCACAGATAGCCAGCAGAATCAAGGTGTGTGACTGGAGCTGGTTCTGCTGCGGTGTTCTGATACTCTGATACTCACGTGTTTGTGTTTTCAACAGACTCTGATGTGATATCTTGGGAAAGCAGCAGTTGGCTGAAGCAGAAACAGGAAGTGTCTGAACACCTGTGTGAAGGAGGTCTGCACCAGGACAGCCTGTCTCAGAGGTTCACGTTTGACGAAAAGCACGTCCTCCTGCAGCGGAGCAACCTTCAGCCAACGCACTGGACACCAGAGCAGACTGCCGACACCCCCGCTCCTGTGGTCTGTCCTGGGTACTATCAAGTTACAATATTAGGTAAAGTTTTAGGGTAAGAATGACTTATCTGTACCAACAAGGAGTTCATTTGAGCATTCACGTCTCTGAACCTGGACATCCTTTTGCACCTGACAGTATATTCTGTCATTATGTTAGTCCTGACTCTGTGCTGCGCTCCAAACTGACTGGAATTCTTTGAGTTGTATTTGTTTACGTTTTCAGTGAGTCACTTGAAGTGAGGTAGATCTGCTTTCAGAGGAAACCAGCCAGAGGTCTAAGTCACATTAAGAAAACACAAATTCATATAGCTCTGTGTTTTGTAATGCGTACCTCAGAATGACAATTTGAATTACTCACCCCATGCACTACATTGGCTGCAGTATCTTTTAGAATAGATTTAAAAATTATGTTACTGGTTTTCAAAGCTCTTAATGGTTTGGCATCCACGTACCTTACTGAGTCACTATCATTTTATGTCCCTAGACGAGCTATGATGTTCTCCTCAGCTGGCTTCTTAAATATACCTGAAGTCCCCCAAAATAAAATGGGTGAGGCCGCTTTTATCCACTATGCTCCTAAACTGTGGAACACCAGGAAATATCAGAGCGGCACATTTTTAAACTTCAGCTAAAGACACGTCTTTTTAGATTAGCTTTTTATTAGTGACACCCTCCTTTAAATGGTCTAATAGTCTTTATTATTTACCTACTTTTATATTGTTTTATTTATTTTATTGGTCTTAAAGGGTTTAACTTGTATTAGTTATGTAACAGTTTTAAAACACCATTTTGTTTTAAGTTAATTTACCCTTTATAATCATTATGAAGGTTTTATTACTATCATCCTTTTACATTTTATTGTACACGTTTTATTTTATAGGGTTTTATATCCTTGCATAGATTTACTTAGGCTTGTGTCTTATCTTTCCTGTTGAAATGTTATATTTTGTTGCTATGCTGAATGAGTCTGAAAAGTCTTAGTTGGTTTTTAACTTGTGATGTGTGCCATTTTGTAAAGCCTTTTGAGATGCACGTGCTGTATGAAAAGTGCTATATTAATAAAGCATTATTATTATTATTATTATTATATTAAATGGTATCCTTGAAGAAAACATATAGGTGTTTTTCCCCTTTTTTATAGAAAAAAGAAAGGATCCATAGATGTAGAACATTCTTGTTGAATTGGGGTATACGGGGGCCAACACTCTGATGGACAGGTTTACCTTTTAAATGACAACAAAAACAGAAAGTCTTCAAAAATGACATTTTGATATCGTGGTTGGACTCAGTTTGCCAATCTTCTTTTGTGTTGTCATTTTGACAGGCATAAACAAACAGATGGCCGTTGATGCTGCATTTCTTCCTATTGTGAGCTCAGATGAGCCCAGGGCTATCGCTCTCCCTCAGGATCCCCATGGCAACACGATGCTGTCCTGCCTCTCGTCAGGCTTCCTCTGTCCGCTCAGCGACACCGCCAGCCCTGGCCAATCAAAGCTTCCTAAGCCAGGTATTCACCGTAAATACAAAAGGGTAAAGGATCAAAACACATGCAGGCGTGGGAAGAATTTTATCAGCGATACGTAGCATTACATTTCTAATCAGCGTTTGTCTTGCAGGGGAGGTGTTGGGGACTGCTGGTGAGCTGGAGGACATGCACCTCGTTTGCATCCTGGACCTTTGCCATCTGGGTGAAGACAAAGTGGAGGTCCTGATCAGCAAGGTGTACAGAGGGACGGATGTTTCCCTGGACTAAGCGTACGGCTCTGATCTAGTAATTATATTCAGCTTACAGAAATCGCGTCATTAAAAAGTTATTTTTGATAGAAAGATACAATGTTGTATACCAAACCTTAATTTGATATTGTAAATACTCTTGCTTTTTAAACAGCAAAACATGTTTATGCAATCAATTAAAAAGTTGACATGCATAAGTTGCATTTTTCCTACCATCAACATTCATCTTTGTATTTGACAGATTGCTCAGGCGATAATAAGGTGTCGGCTTACGACACACTGCAAATTTTAACACTAGCGCATCGTCACTGTAGAGATTTGAGAAGCGAGTGGTATTTTTGGATGGCTGACATTAAATGAATCACTGTGAAAATCTCCGGGAGGTGTGACAGTGGCTCATATGGACGGCCCTCTGCTGCGTGAGAGGGGTGTTAAAAACGTGTTGCACAATATTCTATCCGAGTGTTTTGCATAGATGAATACTAGCTTGATTTACTGATTGTAAAATAGACCTTTCTGCATCGAGAACACAAAGTGAAGGAACAGTAGTGTACATGATTCCTCTTCTATGCAAACAGTTTAATAGAACAACAATACATATGTTTAAAAATATTTATTTTCAAATATTTCACAATATCCAGGTTGATTTATAAATAATTCAATATAACATCATTAATATCGAGATATCTTAGAATGTAAACTCAATTCATTAATTTCTTTTAAAACAATGTTAGATATTTTTAAAGCTTATTTTGATGGTTAATACAGAAAGAAAACAAGCCGTACAACTGTGCAACACCTCCTCTAATAAGACACTTCATTATCTGTTACAAAATGACTCATTTTAAATCATGGAACATACGTATTTAATCTATGAGGCATATAAAATATACAATTATTTATATATATATATATATATATATAATTTAAACGTTCTTTCTTTTTTACATTCTACTATACAACATTAGATGTTTGTTTCTGCATTGAAACTGCAGAAAGGGCTGTGCACTGTGTCGGTTTGTTCATGTTCGGGCAAATCTTACACAGAAAGCAATAATCGCCCACACTTAGAAGTGTCAGTCACTATTAGTGAGTGATTCAAATCACATTCCTTCAAAAACAATCACACTCGATGACAAACCCCATGAAAAAGAAAGCACTCGAGTTGAACAGCAGAAAAGGTGCTGTCAGGGAGAGGAACAGTACCAACAGCAGAGCATTATTACAATAACACCTGTGAAGCAAAACACTCTCAAAAAAACCTCCAAACGGGATGGAGACTGGGTGAATTGTCCAAAGCAGAAGTAACTGAACCCACATCTGAAGCCCAATGCATGAACTGTCTTCTGATTGGATCAAAGTGGAGATTACTGGGCGGCGCTTCCATCAACCGTCTCAAAGCAGATAACTGTCAGACGATTTTGAGACAAACATTATCTGAGATCTTCTCTGAATGCTGATGGAAAACAACCTCAAGGAGAAGTGTTACTGCAATAACTGAAAGGTTAAAGGTTACTGATAAAGGGAAAGGAGTGTCTTCTTCCAGAGAATGAAAAACATGTTTTAGTCATCCATAGAAGTTGCTGGCTGAGTTTAAATCAAATACTCTCATAACTTCTGCCATACCAAATGTGGGTGTAAATTCCTCAAGAGACTTCCCTCAGCTGTACAAAAGAAGGAGTTTGATGATGTACAATTGCACTTTTTCTTAAAAGCCATTAGATAGAAATCTGTCACTGAAACTGAAAGCACGCTCAATAAATGTGCAGGTTTAAACTCGGTTATTTTGGCTGAACTACCCTCTAAAGACCACAAGGCTGCACCCTGATCCCACAGTGTCTGATATTCTGTTTGCCGAGGACAGAAAGACGCTTTATCTAATCTTATTTCATGGTCACGCTGAACATATGTTTCCCACTGCACATATCTGATAGCTTCAAGAGCTGTGACGGAATGTTAGAAAATAAAAAAAATACTTCCATATAATTATCATGGTACAATGGCTTATTAAACACCTGTATATATACACACTCCTGTATAAATTAACATTCTTCTTTTTCAAATTGACATTGCACATAGTGTAGTGTAAATGGGCACAGGGGTTCTGTTGAGTCCAGCAGCGCCGGGCCTGCAAGGGATCTGATGACGCAGCCAGCTTAAACGTGTGGCGAGGGCAAACTGCTGTATTAAACACTTTTTATAATGTGTAGCACAAGTTCCACAGGAATCACTGAGTCATTAGAAACAGTTTTTCCTGATTTAAAGATAGATTTTTAAATGTAAACGACGAAATCTGCGATGAATCAGGTTCTTTAGTCCGGTTTCTCCCTTGACATCTCGCCATTATTGCAGCGCTCTGAAATGACCGTTATCTTTCTCTTTCTATTCAAAATGACCATGTGCCAGTTCAATGTCATGTTTTTGTTACTGCTGCATCTGTATGACACAATTATAATGCATTGGAGGTTTCTACTTTTATGAGGAAATAAATCTGCTCGCAGTATTTTCTGTTTTTGATCAGATCACTTTCAGGATAGGACGTGATTTTAAAAAGTTGATTTGGTCATGATTACAGTTTGTAATTAGTGACAGATTGTCAAAACAACAGGAATGCAGAATAAACCAGGTGATAAACTGTTCACAATTATCCACAGAGCAGGCAAGACGGCTACCAAAGTGTTTCTCATATATTAAGATCCCCTTACCCTTCAGTAGACGGTTCATAATCAACCAGATGCTGTGGGACATTAGGACCCGCGTTGACCCTTCAATGCCTCAATAAACACATAAAATTAAACCTTTTTATATAAAACTAGTTTCTTAATATCATATTTTTCAAATACATATCAAATAAATAAACATTAAGGGTTTAAGTAAGTAGTTAAATGAATCTTATAGAGTTTAGATTTAAAGGTTGCAAAAAGCATCCAATATATATTTATTGTTTTATATACGCATGTTAAAAATCTAGATGTCTTTTGTTTTATCTGATGCAGAAAATAATAACTGATGACCTATGAAAATATAACTTTGTATTCCAAATGGACCTGAGCTGGATTTTTAAAGCCGTAATCAGACCCAACCATCAAACCGCGCTCCGGGCGGACCATGGGTAAAGGCACAAATATTTCCCCTCTGGTTTCTCGTTATAGGACGGTTATTCTTCTATGAAGACAAGGGAGGGGTTGGCTTTAAAAATCTAGTAAAGACTAAATTATCGAAGAATATTCCTCTCTGCTGCATGTGTCACAATAAAGCCCTCTCTGGTGCGTGACATTAACAGTACAGCGTTATTTTGTGGACAAAGACTTCTGTTCTCTGCCAACTAAATGATACGCAATGAGTTGAAGCTAAAATATCTGACCATGGGTGATGATTGTACGTCACTTGGGAGGGGCATGGACTCATTATTAGTGAAGAAAAAAGGATATTAATTCATGGGCAAAAAATAAATATTCCAGGTGGCAGTACACAATGCAAAGAGACATTTAGAAGGGAACTCTTTCACATTGAAACATGTCTTCTCGAGAGCTTTGATAGTCCCCTCACTTCCACTTTTATGCATCTGAGTGGCCCACAGATAAGGTCCAGACCCTCAGCCTCCCCTCCCCTCCTGCAGGTGACGTTGGGTCATTGCTCCTCTGCCTCTGGCTCCCACTGACCAGCCTGTACTGGACATCAACAGTGAGGTCACTAGAAGCAGACATTCCACTTGGTGGCCTTTCTTTCCACAGAACTGGGTTTGACTTCAAATGCCACAACGTCCTGCTGCCCGCCAATGACGACAGAGCTGAGATCTCTTAACACGGTCCACTGCGCTACCGAGTCAGCATATTTCTGAAGTCTGTCACACTGCCAGTCTGGTTTTGGGAATGTTGATATTGCATGTGTTGCACCTGCTGCTGTTGTGCCTGCAGGAGTTGCTGTGTTTGCTGCTGCTGGATGTATCCCACAGTGCTTTGCTGTGGGACATTCGTGGTGTGTAAGAACGTTGGAGTAGACCCGCTGTGAACCAGACCCTGAGCCATCTGCAGGCACAGGAGAGAGAATATGAATCTTTGTTGAATGTTGGCAATCTTATCCTTACCCAAGGTGCATAACAAATAGGTGTACACATTTGGAGAGGAATTAGCGTTGAACACACAAACAATGCGTTCTTGAAGAGTTATAAATCAAAAGCTATTACCTCTGTCAATAACTAACTCCCTTTCACCCATTAGTCGTAGAAAGACAAAGGTAAACTAATGTGAAAAGTATCTCTTTTTGAAACCTGAGTAGAAAGTTTATCTTTAGAAGAAGTTACATTTGGTTCAGCTGTAACTTTTATGTGACCACTCAGTCAGTAAATCTCTAGAAATGAGGACATTAATCTCTTGGTGGAGACACAAAAGAGCCTTTATTGCTTCCCTAAAAAATGAAGGACCTTTAACAAAACAGATCTCTAACAGCCTGTGGGGATTACACAGTAGCTTGGTGCTGTGGTAACTGGGGATTCAGATGCAGTGTAATACCTGAAATGATCACAAATCACTAAATATAAAGGCAGCGGTAATTAAGCTGAGTAGCATTATGCAACAATCCATCACATAATGACTTAGAGATAAAGTCTGGGAAACCTCAGCAGAGGATGTGTACCTGAAAGAACTGCTGGGGCTGCTGGAGCTGCAGGGGGTGCGGAGAAGCCTGAGGCTGCGTCTGATAACCCGACTGGGGCTGATTGGTAATGAAACCGTTGGGTGGGATCATGATGGGGGATGTGAAGCAGGGGGAGGGCACGAGGACGGCGTTGCAGTTGACCTGTTGCATGGAGAACGAAGGGGCGATGATCTGCTGCTCCAAGGTGTATCTGTACCAGGGGGGGGGGGGGCAAAGAAGAACTTAGGCCCAATACGAGATGATGTCACAGAAACAGACAGCTGAGTGTGTGTGTATGTGTGTGTGTGTGTGTGTGTGTGTGTGCACGCCTAGGGGAATGAAAAACTTCTCACATGGTTTGGGAGATGCCCATGTTGCACTGGGAAGGCTGCGTGGTGACGCTGCTCGTGGGAACCAGCGTCTGCATCGGCTGGTTGAGTAGCATGCTGCGGGGGAATACAATCTGTTAGTAGAAAACTAAATCTGTGAAAAAGAGAGGCAAGGGAGAACACATCTCATCTAAATCATGTGTTCTCCTGTATTTAGGTTTAACTTAATGTCCTCTATGAAATATGTGTTTCTTCTCTTTTGTGCTTTTTAACACATGAATACTGTTTAATTTATTTATATATATATATATATATTTAATAAGTGCAATATAAGACATGCACAAGTTTCAAGTGTGGGCCTTATTCCACTATACTTTTAGAAATCAGCTGTGGGCCAATTCAAAATTGGCCAAGGGACACCCCTGGACACCCCTTGTCTAAAACATACTGTATATACAAAGGTTTAAAAACACAATACATGTATTGTGTGTTAACAGGTAATGTAACATTACTCCCAGGTCTTTCTTTAAGCTGGAATGTGTTTTTATTCTTCCTAATCTTCTGTTTTCAGTCCTGTTTAGAACATGGGGTAATGTGCACACTGCCCCTTGTGGCCGGAAGGAGCATTACAACAACACAAAACGGAAAAAGGTAAACCTTCCACAAACATTTCCTTTTTGTCAATTAAGATAGAATGGATCACTACAATAGCTTACTTTCCTCTCAAGGCTTTCAGACGGAGAGCATTTTCTCTAATAAAAATATCAAGGTAGCACAACACACTGTCACAAGCACAGGTACAGGAGAACATTCCGGCCTACTGCATAACACTGCACAACAAACCACCTCTGGCTGGCAGAGAACTCTCTGCTCTAAAGCTCCTTTTTGGTTAACTGGACTATAACATTCACGCTCAACTACATTTTACATTTATATTTAATTTAATATTCCATTCATTGCACTCAATGTATACAACATCCTGCTTTATATTGTGTTAACTTCAATAGTGTTTATTTGTCAAACCGTTTATAGATTCTTTATCTTCATAGTCAACTGTTTTTGTTCAAGCTTTTTTTGTCTCTCTCTAACTCTGGTTTATTTCTATTTCTATTCTGAGATGTTTCTATTTTTGAATAGTTTTTTTTATACTTTTTAATTTCTAATTACGTGCAATGCCTTGTTTTGTTCTATGCTGCTGCAACAAAAATACGTTGCCAGTTCTTCTTAATTATTAACACATAAAAGAAGGAGCTAAACAGTTGAAGGCCATTCATACACTGACTTGATATTAGTAATTTCCTTTCCGGTTTTGAGTGGGCTGAATTTCACATTTCTCTCACCGAAGTTGTCCATCTTGGTTGTACTCGCTGTCTGTGTGTCTTTGGCTTGCGTCCTGCAGAGAGCGGGTGTTGGTTTGAGAGAACATCATGGGGTTGCTGTAGAAGGGCATGGTCACACTCGTGTTGGTCTGCACAGGCATGCTCACCAGCTGCGTCTGCCCGCTGCACGCAATCCTCTGCGGCACCTACAAGTAAGCAAAGGAAGCTCAGCATTTAAAAAACAATGAACGCTGCCTCCTGTTGTGCATATCTTTTCATAATGGACTGATATTAGCGGCTGAATCCACAAACTGTCTTCTGCTGTGAAGTGAGCCATGATTCGTTAGCTGCTGATGACTGAAGGTTAATTGAATCAATATTTTCCTCTCAACATGAGAGAATAGCTTTTCAGACAGTCATGTTTGGACTTGTTCCCCTCGCGCAGCTCTGTACCTGCGCTGAGGGTGAGCTGTTCTCTCTCCGGAGTGAGTGAGGGGAGGATCTGTGGGCCCCGCAGGACGATGGCTTTGGGTGGCCCGAGCGCTGCCTGATCACCCCTGACTGGTTCTGCTGCGGCTGGTTCTGCTGCAGCGGCGGCTGCTGGTTCTGCTGCTGGGCCTGGCCAAAGTCATTGTGGGAAGGCTGCTGTAACAACATCTTACACACAAACAGAACATATTAATCTACCCTTCATTTACTTACGAAACCTCGAGTTTGAATTTAAAAAAGTGACTTTTTATTTACTTAAAATCATAATAACGCTATTCTGCATAACTTGTGTGTGTGAGTCACAGCAGCATGTCTGTAATACATATTTAGATGCAATAACAAAGTGTTCAGGTAATCAATTACTCAGGACATGTGTTTTGTGTTTCATAATGTCGCGTTCACACCTAGCGGGCAAGGACATTTGATATTTTGTCCGAATAATAACAGCTAATAATAGGAGAAACATTCCAACACTCCGTCTCCCACTGCCCTGTTTTTGAGGTTGTGTAAGGTCTGCAGTACATGTGTCTGAATTGGTCTGTGCTGAGCTTACAATAAGGTGTTTTGTGGGAGTGTTACCTGGATGTTAGCAAGGTGAAGCTTCTCTTTAATGTCATGCAGCTCCTGCTGCTGCGTCTTAATGTCAGCTTGCAGAATGCGCGTTCTCTCCTCCAACTGCTCCTTCAGCTGGTTCATCACACAGACCTGAGGCTGCTGCGGCGGGTACATGGGCGACGGCTGCTGCTGCGTCTGCGGCTGTGTCTGCTGCTGCTGCCTCTGCGTTTGCGTCTGCTGCGGCTGCACAGAAATGATCACGAAGGGAATTTGGAGCAGTAATAAGAAAAGCCTGTCATTTTCCTCTTGAACTTGATCTGTGTTACTCTTTTCCCAGTAAATGTAGCATATGTGGAGAACAACATTTAGTATGAGTCATATAATGGCTCGTTCTTGGTATTCTTCATATGTATTCCCTGAAATTGTTTTATAAATCAGAAAATGACATAGGTGAGCAACATGCGGAAAAGCAAAAAACACTGTCCAGTAAAAAATGATGACAATTTGTTGTTTTTGTAAACTCTCTCCAACTTGGTTTGATGACACAATATAACCCCAACAGTATGGGGCCTGGAGGCACAAGCAATGTGTGGAATTATCAGGAGCAGCAGTCATAACAATAAGATATTGTGAACAAACAGAGGAGAGGATGGCAACAGGCAGGAGGAGAAGTCTAAGCACTAACCATCGCGGAATGCTTGCTGCAGGTAGGGGAACGGAGACGGCTCATTTGGGGAGCGATGTCGAAGGAGTTTTGTCTTTGTGCCAAATTCTACAGGGAGGACGACAAAGGGTTACAATTTTGCACAAACTGTGACGTGATATTGTGTCATCTTCGAGCCTTTGTTTCCCCAAAGACCATTTTATCTGAGACAGACAGAGACGCGTGAACGCTGTAAACTGACCTTTGAACTACTAGGTTGAAGTCTGGAAGAGGTCTTCTCTGTCCCGATGGAAGCAGACTGCCATGACGGCGTGCACGCCTCTGTGTAGGAGTTTGCTGCTGAAGAAGAGACAGGTCAACTCTGAACACACTTTGATAACACTGAGGTTAGTTCAGTTCGGTTTGTCTTTGCAGAAGGACAGCTGGTGACTTCATGTTCTGCTTGTTTCAGTGGAATACAGTTTCTTATACATTCTTTACCATGTCAAACATTAAAGAAAAACGTAGAAACAGGATAGAAGACGCAAGGTATATCCTCCATTTATTCAGGAGAATCATTCATCACATCATTCCAATAAAATACTCCTTTCTCTGTGACAATAGAATGTATTTCTCAGTTGATTTATCCTAAATGAGAAAGGGATAAGAAGGAACAAGGAAATCGACAGACCTCATACCTTCTCATCTCTATGGTAGCTGGGTGCTAAAATAATCCTTATGTATCCTCTTTAAAAAGGGGATTTCAATTCCTCCTTAACTATAGTCTTCCTGAGGTCAAGGCAGCACAACTTGTATAATGCTTTTCCTTTTGTGGTTTTATCAGTGGTGTGAAGTAACCTTTACTCAAGTACAATTTTGAGGTACTTTTTACATTACTTGAGTACTTCAATGTTTTGCTACTTTGTACTTCTACTCCACTACATGTATTTAATCCCTTTAGTTACTTTACAGATCTGGATTAATGATGGTAAATATAATCAGCCCTTAAATCAGACTTTAGTTCACCTGCAGTAAATCCAGCAGCTACCCTGCAGTATACAAAGCCATTCAAACTAGCTGCACCTTTACCAGCTCTGAGAACACTTTAATGATCAATCATTATAAAACATATCAGAGATATTATTCTGAAATGGACCAATCAAACAATGACTACTTTTACTGTCGCTACTTTAAGTACATTTAGATGAGAGTACTTTCTACTTTCACTGGAGGAACATTTTGAATACTTTTACTGTGACAGAGTATTCCTACACTCTGGTACTTCTACTTTACTCAAGTACAAGATCTGAGTACTTCTACTTTACTCAAGTACAAGATCTGAGTACTTCTACTTTTACTCAAGTACAAGATCTGAGTACTTCTACTTTTACTCAAGTACAAGACCTGAGTACTTCTACTTTTACTCAAGTACAAGACCTGAGTACTTCTACTTTACTCAAGTACCAGATCTGAGTACTTCTCCCACCTCTGGGTTTTATAACAATACTGCTGATTCATAATTTTTTTTAATCCTTGTCGGCCAGAAAAGAGAAGCGAAGAAAAACCATCTGCTTGATATTTGTCTGACAGATACAGCGCTACAAATATGCCTTTGGAAACAGTGAGAGTGATTTCATGTGTGGGAAGATAGCAGCAGCAGCTAAGTTTATGAACAGCGGCTGTAATGAGTCTGCCGCTGTGTAGTGTTCATAAACATCCAGATGGGAGTGAATTGTTTTAGTCCGTTAGACGGTGGGTGGGAGAGCAGCTAAAGTCAGCGAGACCGGAGGCTCAACCACGCTAAAGTAAGCCTTTGAAGCATTTCATCATGGGTGCATCGTCACCCACATATATTAAGGTAGGTGTTTTATTGACTTTTTTTCTGCTCAATTACAGAATTTTTTACCTCGAAAAGTCTTCTCAGATCAACTTTAGGATTCTTTCTGGATGGAAAATATTTCAACGGTTTGGCAACAGCAGATAATTCCTTTTTTTCAGCTAAATAAAAAAAGAAAGCCATAAAGGAGCAGGATACCTGTGCATTTTAACCTGCTGCTGAGTGAGTCAGCACTTTAGGGAGCAGAGGATGACTCACATGCGGAGTCTGACATCGCTGTGTGGGAGGACTTCCGGGAGCTGTGGGAGGAAACCGAACGTGCGCCGCTTGTTCGGTCCCGCGGAGGGTCCAGTGTGGAGCAGATGTCCAGGTACAGCTCCTGCGCCTGAAACACAGAGGGATGCTCAACATCTGAAGCTGATACACAGACTGACCTTGAAAAAGCCACAGACTGTCTGTAGAAGGACCCGTGTCTGCTACCTTCACTGAAGAGGGAGCGATGCCAGGTGGAGACAGCTCTTCAAAGCGGAACGCTCGCCTTCTTTCAGCTCGCACTTCAGCGTAACTGGAAAATAAAACAGCGAATGAGATGTTTGACAAGTGTGCCTCATTTCAAATGTATACAATGCTGTATTATGGCTTTTTAGGAATAAAAGAAACAAATATAGAGCATGGGGGTGGGTAATATCCCAAAACTAAAATGGTGACATTTTTGGTAAAAAACTCAGAAAATTGTGTTGTTTTTTTTTCTGTAATAAACACAATTATTCCCATTCATTTTTTCGTTAATTTGGGACACAAATAATTCTCAAAGATTGTTGTCTATTATTTGAAAATGTTCACAATCCAGAGTTTTTCTCTGAAAATGAAACCCTATCCCAAGTCAAATTGTTTTGAACCTGTATTGGCCCTAATACACGGTTGTAAATGTAACTTTTTTGCCAACAGCCTCTGCAATAAACATTTCCCTAATCTAAGGACACTGACAAAATGACCGTGTTACTTTATTTCTGCATACATTTTATACCCAAGGATAAAACCACCGGGCTTACCTGACGACAGTGTGCGTACAGACGATGAACTCAGGCTTGGAGTTCCACTGGTGGTAGGTGATGTAGTAATGAGTCTGCAACCAAATCCACTGCTGACCTTTGGTCAGGAAGCGATAATAGCAGGATTTACCCTTTCCAAACTGCATTACTGTGGAGAACAAAAAAGAATGTAAACCAAAACCATTTTTCACCCTACGCCTTATGGTGGTTAATAAGAGAGAAGTGTGACTCACGCTGCTTATGGCACTGAGCTATAAGCTCCAAGTCATCCACATGATAGTAATCATAACCAGAAGTACCAAGAACCTCAAAGGGTAAATATCCTATGATTGGTGAAGCCCTGGAACATAAAAAAGAAAATGAAAAAGTGTGAAAAAGCAAAGATATAACGTCTAAAAAAAGCTATATGTCGATTATTGATAGGAGAAGAAATCATTCAAATCTTTTACCTGTGATCTAAAAACAGAAACTTCCATTCAAGGCTGTGTCTGGATGTGAATTCATCAGAAGGATCCTCCACATTACATAAATCCTAAACAGGAAATACAATGAGAATGTTACTTATGGGCTTTCATAGCAAAGCAAGCAATTACCAATCCTATAATATGTTATTTTTGTCTAAACAGTAAAAGCATTTAAAGCTCATCTACTAAATTCATCTACTCTCACGTAAGTAGCATCATGTCTTATTTTGTTAACAAATCATCAATTTTGGTCCGGTTTTCAGATGTGATGTGCGTCTTTGCTGGTACCAAACATTTTTGCAATATAAATGTAAATTCTGTTGCTAGGTTGGCATAATGCATCTCCTTAAGATTTGCTGCTCTAACTTCAATCATATGCCTGATGATTTCACATGTCATCATATTTGCATATTTTCAACACTGCCTTAGAGCTGTAACCTTTAACATTGAGAACTTTGTGAACGCCTGTAGCAACTTAAAGAAGTCTGTGGGAGAATTTGTGAAAATGATGCTAAGTTTGGAGTGAAAGCCTGCAATCTAAAGAGAGCATGTGTCTGAGGGTAAAAATATTCCATGTGTCATATGGTCCAGACTTGACTGTAACAGTCCTTCCATCTGGCAAATCTGTGTAATCAGTGTCTTTTTTTAACATGCTGGAGTAAGTAGAGAGGGAGGGTTAAAGCCTGTCCAATACATTTTAGGGCGATACAAAGGCATTGGTTCAAAGAATCATGATGAAAACACAGGATAGACTCTCAATGTGTTGGTCTTTAGCTTCATCTTACTTTTCTTTTAAGTTTGATCAGAGTTGATCTGAACATTAAAGACCTCCGAAATGGTTCAAGGCTTTAATTTACTTCAATGCCTGTCCAGATGTCCTCTTAGAGAGCACATTTGGGAGGATTCATCTGTAACCTAATGACATAATCAGTTGAAAAGGACACAATGTGCAAAGAGGAATCTCTAGAGTTCTCGTCACACTGGATTTTGCATGTGTTCTCCCTCAAAATAAATCCCAATCATGCCATTAGACCATCATTTTGATTATCATCGTCACCAGCACCACCTGTTTTATTCATCTGATAGAAATCACGCCAAAAAGGCAACATATGCTGGGAAGAGAAAGGCACAGGAATTTGGATCTGGTCCTACCTTTAGAAATTGCGGAGTGACTAATCGTACAGTAGCGATGAGGCAGACCTGCTCGTCCAGTGACGTCTGCAGGCTCCTTGGTAACGTCAAATCCAGCCCGTTACAAGAAGATGTAGGCACTACACGACGAGGACGAGAAACATGCGTTTGCCCGTTTAACAGTTTGTTAAATATACTAAGTTATGAGTATTTACATAAAACAAAATTCATGTTAAAGAACTGTAGTGATTTTAAAAAGGAAGAAAATAAAAGTCCTTACCATTATTATGGAATTTGAAATCTCCAACAAACTTGACATACTCGTACTCAACCGGCTCATTTGGGTCAATGTTTTCTCTGGCTAGATGGCAGCAAAATTCAGTATGTGCCTCACCTGAAAAACAGCACCTTTTATTTCAACAATCTCTTCATAACAGCGTCTGTACAACAAAAGTTCTTAATGCTATTGAATATTAAAACAGCTTTTTTCAATTTATAAATGATTATTTTGCTTAAACTTTGTTCCTCTCTTTAAAAGAAATTGCTTTTATGTCCTTAGAGGCCAAACATGCCTGCATTAACATACAGAAACCAATGAGATAATACCATTACTCTCCCTGAGTCAAATGGGTTAACCAACATCAGTCCTGATCAA
This sequence comes from Eleginops maclovinus, assembly GCF_036324505.1. NCBI lineage: Eukaryota > Metazoa > Chordata > Actinopteri > Perciformes > Eleginopidae > Eleginops > Eleginops maclovinus. Next base: position 22,426,697 of record NC_086359.1, on the reverse strand, counting down.
AACTACAAAATATTTATTCATTTTCCAGAATTTGATTATTTTCTCACAGTGTGGGATATACTGTATGTCAATTACAGAACTGAGAGTATTTGACCCGAAGGACAAATAATGAAAATCTATCGGGGCGAAAATTGTCAAAAGTCAAATATTGAAACCAGATCCTGTATCTTCGACTCTAGTGGTGGTGGGATCGATAATATTTAATGGGACATTTTTGCCCTTAAATGTCTGAGTGTTGTTTTTTTATTTAATATAAGAGCTGAGTTTTAACCTCCATAAAAACCTCAAACCTTAATATTTCACTAGTAACACCAGGCAAAAAACCTTTTTTTTGTTTGTGAGAAAGACAAATGATGGTTGTCTCTTCCGAAATGTGCCAAAGACGTTAGGATGGCTCCAGACATGGCTCTGGTACAGTTCGCTATTTAGGCTTTTAAGTATCGGGCGAGACACAGGCTTCTCGGCAGTTCTTTTCCTGGGACAAGTCCAATAGTAACACAGGATTAAGGTCAGTGTCTTGAGCCCCAGATACTACATTCCTTTGGATTACTGTGCTAACATAAAACTGATTTAAAGTCTTAACTATGATACTAAGCTAGCTCCTATAATTAGCAAAAACAGCTAATCATAGATCAGCAATCCAATAAACGTCAGACCTAAATTCAGCAGCCTGCTCTAAATATAAGGACTTTAACTGTGAAAATAGCTCGCCTGAGCGTTATGTAGTGTTGCTCTAATGAACCTGGTGATGGAAACAAACAGGAGCCAGACAAATGTTACTCACTGTCAAGAAAGTCAGCAGCAACGGGGTCAGTCATCAGCATGTGGGATGATAGTAGCTTATACACCTCCCCGTGTTCCCGCTCCGGGAGGAAATTCAAGATATTTTGGTCCACCATATCAGACTGGTGAAAAAGGAGAGGTGCGTGACGGTCAGTCTTCAAGGCCTTTGTGCAACAATGCAGCACAACAGGTCACATAATCACAACACACACTGGAGGATACGCCATTTTGTAGTTTCCAATACACTTTAAACCAGCAATAACAGTAATAGATTAAATGAATTTCCTTTCATTAACACGATAAAGGTTATAGCCATGAACTCAAATCTCTATGTAGCACTCAAACTCTCTTGTAAAAAGGTTTTGGGAACAAATTCAATGGACTAGAGCAGAAAACACTGGAGTGTTAGCGAGAGAGTGAAGGTTGTTTCGTCTTCTTCACTTACCGGTAAATGGCCAATGAGTGAAGACACACTGTCAGATACGTATATGATGTTGCCGTCTGTAGTTAACGCTATTAAGAAACCATCGAGGGCCTGTAAGAAGAAGAAATTAAATGAGAGATTGCACTTTTACAGTTCCACATATCTTCATCTGTAAGAGTTATATGCATTTGTAATTATTTAGTGTGCCGATGTAGCTTCAAAGTTAGCGAGAGCATTTCCGGCTTTATTTATAACTCATATGAATGAATGTTGGTGCTAAAGTGACTCAGGCTGCTCCTTGGGGGCTTTACCTCCAGCATCAGCTGAGTGAACTCCTCATTGCTGAGGAACGAAGGCTTCCAGTCCTGCTTCACATCGCAGGTTTCGTTCTGTGCAGTGATGTCTGAAATGGATGAGCAGAATTAGGTAATAATAAAAGGTATTTTCAAAAGTAAAAACCATCCAAATACAGTCCTTCAACATTTCCTAAGTGTACATGCTGTATAGACCATGTTATACCTTTCTGTTTCTGCAGGAAGTCGATAGTCCTCTGCAGTATGGTGGACTTGTCCATCTTGCGCGGGTGGCCCTGGCCCTGCAGCATGGTGCACAGCTCTTTGATGAGCACATTGAATTGGTCTCTTCTCTTCTTCTCCGATTTGTTACGAGACGCCCTGCGGAAGTCCACCCGAGAGAACACAAATCAGTGAAATGTCAATGAAGAGCCTTTACGTAAACGTAGTTTTTTTTGTCAGATTGTTCAGCACTTTTCCAAATAAACGCTAGCCAAGAGCGCAAGGACACATTTGGTTGCAAATCGGATCAACCAGGGACAGCAGTGATATGAACACAGTATTTAACTTTACAGCCGCTTGTTTTTTTTATTTATATCCTTCCTAATGTGTTTCCATCAGCTATGGCATGGTCACTGCAACACTCAATTTTTCCGCATGCATTAAAAGGGTTTAGGAAAGTGTATTGAAAGCGTTACACTCCGAACAGCATGCTTGAAAGCTAAAGGATATCTTTTTTGTTGAGAATATTGGATTTACATTTGGAACAACAGGTTAATAATATATTATAAATAAGAAACGTATTTCACATTTCATTAAATTAATCAAAAGAAGGTCTTTTGAGGGAAGTGGGACATCATTGGTAGAGATTAAACACAGCTTCTCCAACATAACGCTCAGCAATCATAGAAAATGAATATGAATTTAAAAGAAAGAAGTCATACAACGGATAATATTACATGCTGCTCTTACATTGAGAATGAATTGAATGTTTACTCAGATATAAACCAAAGCTGGCAGACTTCCTGAATGAAAGAACTGAATACCTTTTTGCCTTGTCTTTTTCATCTTCATCCATTAAATCGTCCACACAGCTGTTGGTGCTGGAAAACACACGGGTACGAGGCAAATTATTTGATGATTTAAATTGCCAACAGATAATACCATTTACATTCCATCATGATGCGTTTTATACCCTTTCACAATAGACCTTTGAAGTTTTTACTTCATAGTGGTTTCAGTACCCTGAAGCAGCTCATTGGAAATCCTCAATAATTTGGTGCTTTCTCAGCTGTGATGTGTCATAATATGTGTCTGTGAGTCGGATAAATTAAACAGAGACAAACTGTAATCCCACTGGCTACATCTAGCGCCACGATTCTGTTCAAATAACCCGGTAACCCAGATGAGCTGCCTTGTTTATCTCCTGTTTTATTTACCAGGTCAGGCATGTAAACTTCCTATTTGTGGATTATGCACACTCAGGCTCCCACAGTTAGATCATAGCAGGATGTATGGCAGCAAGTTTAACATGTGGAATCACATTTTAAGCATGCCCCCTCCTACTGTGTCACAGAGCATGTTTACTATCTGAGCCAGGAGCGGCACGGGCAGACTTTCCTAACCTGTAACAAGTTCATCAATGGTAATAGACATTATCATAAAGTCATAAAGACTTGAGGTATGTGCAAACAGCCTAGTACAAATGAGACATTACCCTGAATAGTAGAGCCAGTGGCGAGTTGCTGTGCATGTTACTACAGCACATTACAGATTACAACTTGAAGGAGACCCACCAGATTCTGCTCTTAATTAGTTCAGAGAGTTTCGAGAGGTTTGAGTTTAAGGCCTGCATCAAACTCTATATGTATTTACAGAGCACATAAGATGCCTGTTTCTTATTTATAAATTGCAATATCTAAATGGTAGAATCGTCTAGATATGTGTAGTTACTATGTTCCTCAGGTTTCATCACTTTTTTCATTTATTTATTTTTTATCGTTATCCAAATTGAGGGCTTAAGGATTGAGGGTGTTGTATGTTGCACAGATTTTAAAAAAACCCTGAAGTTAGGATTTACTTTTTTGGGGGGCTTTTCAATTTCAATTTAATTTTTCTACATCAGTAATGAGGTACGATCATTTGAAAATAAACATGACAAATGGTAAATCACGTTTTTTCCCTTGTCCACAGTGAGCTATTGGTGTTTCCATATGAGTGGTGTAAAGCTTTCGTAAATCAAAGAGGAGAGACAGCGCATCATGGAAAGCCAGCAGAGGCAAAGTCAGAAATGTAACGGTGCTTGTTTCTCTGTGTGGGTATAACTCTGCATGTGTTGGATCAATATTAAAAAAAGACACAGTGATTCATTTAAATGCTTCACTGCTATTTTCAGATAATAATATCAAATACATTAAAATCAATAACAATAATAAGGATTTATTCTTAAGAGGACTTTTTAAACTTGAGATGAAGAAGTGCCTTTAAGGAACACGAAGATCATTAGAATTAGATAATTAGTTTTAAAAAACATAATAAGAATAACACAATAACCAATGTAAATAAATACATTTCCAATTGGCGTTTAGAAATGATCACAGAGGCTGCAAATGTTAGTACTTTGACCACATCTGTGAGAAATGTTCCCTGCTTTACAGATGGAAACTCACCACGTACTTTATATATAAACTTAACACAAAGTAAGGAAATCTGTGTTAGCTTATTTTTTTGTTGTAACAATGCTTCTTGGCAAATGTTATACCGTTGGACAGCCTGTTTTCTTACCTTTCAAACGGTGCCACATTTGTGAGGAACATGCATTTGTGGGAGGAGCAGCATAGCTGAGTATTTGGGTCGTGCCCATGAAAAATGTGACAAATCTCCTCTGCCAATGCCAAACAGTTTGTTTTGCTGGTGACTCTTTTGGTGTTGTTTGCTGGATTGGATGATTGAAGTCTGATTAAACAAGATGTATTGGCAACCATTTATTTATTAACAATTTATAAATTTAACCAGCAGCCTGAGTAGCGTGTGGAAGAACCAAACACAGCATAACAGCCCTTCCTCCTCATGCTGGTAACCAGCCTGGTCACACACTGCTGTGGGATGGCATCCCATTTTTCAAACAGCATTTGTCCCAAGTCAGCCAACGTGGTTGTGTTGGTCACTCTGGCCCGGACAGCACGCCCAAGCTGATCCCACAAATGATCAAATGGGTTGAGGTCAGGACTGCAGGCCATTCCCTCCTCTCCACTTGTACTCTATCGGTGCAGCGATCAGCAAAGTGTTCTCTGCGTCTTCTCCACACTGTGACCCTGCGATCCAAGTGCCGTAGGCAGAATCTGGACTCATCGCTGAACATAATGTTCCTCCACATGTTAAAGTTCCAGTGAAAGTGGGCCTGACAGTGAAGGCAGTCAGGGAAGGCCTGTACGAGACCAGAGATTGGCTGCAGTTTGGCATTGGCAGAGGAGATCTGTCACATTTTTCATTGGCGCAACCCATATCTGCTGCTCCTCCTACAAATGCATGTTCCTCACAAATGTGGCACCATTTGAAAGGTAAGAAAACAGGCTTTCCAACGCTTTAAGATATATTGCCAAGAAGCATTGTTATATGAAAGAAATAATCTCCCAAACATAATCTTCCTTACTTTTTTTAAGTTAAGTTTAAATAAAGCTGGAGGGTTACAAAATTTGCATGACACAGATTTCTTTGATTGTAAGGAGCCTTGATTTACTGAATTCATTCTTCAATGTCTTTTAACATTTGACTTATTTAACATTGATGATTTTACAGGATCCTTCTTAGAAATCCCTTTCACCCATGTATTTGTTTACTATAATTTATTTATGCCTTAAATAATAGTAAACTCACATTCTCATCTATCTCATATGTATACCATTGAAATATTAAATAGTGAAAGATGAGGAATCGGAGGCGATATTTCCGGGTGAAAATTAACATCTAGTTTAGATGATCAGCAAAATAAGAGAGGTACTTCTAAGGATCATAGAAAATGAACTTTAGGAGGGAAGAGATGTGTTTCATAAAAACAAGAGCTAAAATAAGTGTTTGAATAAATCTTTCATGGAAGGGAATACAGGTCCCAACGGATCCCCGCTCAGGTTTCTGTCACTTTTTATATTTACTAGTGTAACATTTTTAAGAGGAATAATCTAAATGTTGAAGAACTATTTGCAGGACAATAGATTGTGAACATGTAAAGAACAGTGTGTGCAGAAGAATAACAGTAGAGAGAGTGAACTAGTTTTGATACTCACTCCCATTCCCTGTGGGTGGATGGACAGGTGCCCCCGAAGTCAGAAAGGTTGTCCATACTCACTCCTTTCCCCAGCCAGGCCCACTCTCAAATCTAATTAGTCCCATCCGCACTGACCTCGTCTGAGCCCCCTTTTGGAAAAAAATATCACGGACCAGTTGCCCACCGCCCTCTCAAGTCCATCAAAGAAACGCCAAACCCTGTGAAAAAACAGATGGATTACAGCATCATGTCATTTAGCAGAGTACCTGTGTTCATTAACCCAAGGAAACATAAGCAGGTTAATATTCAGGACAGGTGTTGGAGGAAGATACATCGCCCAATCATCTTTTTCTTTACTATTGTTGTTAACCATTAATAATTCAATGTCAAGTGCACTAGCAATCTTCAACTACCTGGTTATAGTACTTCATTACTAAAGAGGTGTTTTTGCACAGGAGGAGCTCCCCTGACCTAGAAAACTGTCTGAGGCATAAACCTCTTTTGATAACCCAGCAAAGAAAAAAAGCAGCCACCTCCTTCACATCCTCAAGTCAAGCTTAAACCACATCCATTATGGACGCACACCCCGGAGCCTGGGCCCACTGTAATGGAACAACATTAGACTGTTTTTGACTACAGATATTAATATATTGCCTGTGTGAAGTCTTCATGTGGTGAACGGAACATGCATCATCTCAGACACCAAACGTCTGAAATAGTCAGAAAAACACAATTTTTGACTCCTTTCCACTTTAAACGGGAGTGTCGGAAAACTGAACACACTACTTTCCCCTAGCTTTTATTAAAGTAGCTCATGTTTATTTTGTTCTGAAATGTTCTTCGTTATATATCAAGGGGATGTTTGCAGTTTGTGGGAAATGTGTCCTAACTCAGGAGAAGATTCCTCCATTATTGCTCTTAATTTGAAACCCATGGTCAGAGGAGGAATATTTAGAGTGATGTGTTGTAACCCTGAATACCCCGTGCCTCTCTTCTGTGATCGACTGGTGACCTGTCCAGGATGAGTCTTCCCTGATGTAAGCAAGGATTGGCTCCAATCAACCTAAAGGATAAGCAGGTATAGCTAATGGATTAAAGGATGTACAATCTAATTGGAAAAAAGGTACACTTCAAGTAACAATGCAGGACATTGTGGTTGGAGCTAGCATATATAGGCGCCCAGGCCCTATTGTGGCGGAGGCAGGTCTGAATCCTCCCTGCGATCCATTTACGCATGACATCCTCTCCATCTTCGCCTTTCAACACTGTCACTCTCAAATAAATGTTTATCTGGCCCCAAATAAAGCAGGGCATTGCAGCTCAGGTGTTCCAATAAGCAAGGAGCGTGAGAGCGATCTGATTTCTGAAACGTCGCTTTGATACGATTCAGATCATCACATGGGCAGATGGGCCCCCCATGATCAACTTAAATACACATACAATGGAATATTCTTCCAGCTGAGTTTAAAACCTGCACTGACTTTTACATGCTCTCTTATGGAGCAAAAAAATGAATATTAAGCAACCAGTCATGCCAACATTAATTACATTCTAATGGGTTTTTCAATTTGAACTGTATAATTATATTTTAACTGTACTATACTATTTTATTGACTTGTACTTAATTCTTGTTTAATAATTGTTTGTGTGATAGAGATTATGCAAATGTTTTGAGTGTTTATTGATAAGGACTGCAGATGGAAATTAGCTATTAGCTCAAATCTGGCATACATCATCTCTTCTCTTTTCTGAGATGAATGTAATGTATGCATGGTCCTTGTTCAAATAAATACATAAAATTAAAAATAAATTAAAGTAAAAGTAAAAAAACATTTTATTTCTTTTTAAAAAGTATACATATGTCCCTAGATTGTCTTAAAGACACATGTTTACAGCTTCATCTTTGGTTTGCATCGTTACTGAAATTCCTGCTCATGTATGGGATTTGAAAACTGTCAATTCCCCCTTTTATTACAGAATTTTGAAAAATGATACAATATCATGTCACTCTGACTTAAGGTGCATGTAAAATCTAAATGCTGCTTCATAAACTCAAACCGCCAGTCCCTGAGCTGTGCACAGTTTTGCTCAAATGTTCCCACAGGCTCACTTGAGCTCTTTCAGAGAAGGCAGGAATGACTTGCACAATCGCACAAACGAGGATAATTGAAAGACACTTTTCCATGAGTCTTAATTATTGTTAACAACCCAGCACCTCCTCTTCCCCTCCCATCCACATAAACCCATTAAAATGGAAGAAATGAAGAAATGTTGCACCAAAGGAGGTTGAACTGCCAGGGACTAAAGCTCCTAATTGTTAAAGAGAATCTGAGCTATTATTTAATTGGGTCACTAAGATTTTCTGAAATTGATCATGACATTCATGGTCAGCATCAAAGAAAATTGCAATTGTGGAACAAAAAAAAACACTTATTCAGAGACACTCGCATTCACTGCAATGCTTTCCTCACTTACTGCCAAACTACTGATTACAGAGGTACAGCCAAATAGAATTGTAATGTAGTTTGCCTATTAACAAAATGAGAAACACATTTTCATATAAGCAACATATAACAAATCCATCAATGCTGGAAATACAACGCCTACTACAAAAACATTCTAATTGGAAAATAACCTTTTTTTAAAACGGCATTTCAGTGCATCAAGAATAGCTTCATCCAGCGTTAACCTATACGTCTTGACTCTGTGTAAAACAAAACCTCATATACAACCAGCATTCTTCTAAAGTAATGAGGTTAAAGCACCACACCTTGCAAGGTTAACCACTCAAAAACACCCGAGTGTAATTGCAGTAGTGCCTTAGGCGGGTATTTAACGCTTTTAACCGGCAACCTGAACTCATAATAGTCAGTACACTGAAGTTCAAGTTCATGACTAAACTCAGGAAGTAAACGGGCTGTAAAAGGATGGAGACTGTTGCTCTGACAAGAAATTGCTTTATTATTGAACTCACAGAAAGTGAGGGGTGTGAATAACTGTGTGTTTTTCTGGAGACAGTGTAGGTTTCCTTTCTTTTAAAGTTTAATGGAGGAAAAGCCCCTGCTGTCACCAACCCAACCTCACACCTCACCCTATAGCTTGTTGTTGGATATAATGTTGCTCCTTTGTATATTTAATTTCACTGCACTCACCAGGCAAACTGCATGAGCACATTAGTGTTCTTAAAGCCTTGTTGTTGCACTGAGAAAAACAACCTCTGAAAAACCCTGTCTCCCATTTTATTTGTATATTCTTTCCACTTTCATGCAGATGAAAATCAAACCAGGTCAGGCTTTCTGTCAGATTAGAGATTACCAACACCTGTGTGTGGCATGATGAATACTTTCAATACACATTTTCCTCAGAGCCATCAGAGACAGAATACCTGTTTGATAAGTGATCGAGGTGTGGTCTGTCGCCAGCATGTAAGGACTGCAGCTGAAAACGATTTTCAGCCTCATGTGATTTATTATAGATGTTTCCATATGGATGGCATGCACATACTTCCGTTAGATGCACAGCAGGTCCGTATTGAGAACTATATTCAGACCTGACTCACAGTTTTGTCACACAGACACAGTTTCAAAATCTTGAAGCAGATAAGAGCAAAACTCCCAGAACTGTTTTAGTGTTGCTGAGTTTCCTGGGTAATTCATCCATTCACATGAGTGCAGTGTATCTTTAATCTACTGTAAGCTCAAATACCAAAGAGACCTACTTTGTTCATTTGTGTCATACTGAGAAAGCTTGCTGCTATTATCATGCCAGATAATTACCTCCACATCAAACTGTCAGCAGGATTACAGGAAACTACTGACCTACTTTTCATGAAACTCGGTGGAAGGATGTAGTATAGGCCAAGTAAGAACCCATTACATTTTGGAGTGGTTCTGTATCAATGGCAGATAAATGCATTGTTTTGTACGTATGGTAATAGCTTTGGTAGAGGTCTGCGTTCTCTGAGTGCACTTTAGTTCACTCGATGACTCACAAATTAGAATCACACCTTGCACAATTAATTTGCCGGGAAAATAAATGGTTAATGGCATCCAGAAACCTTTTCCCAATGTATTTCAATAGAGAATCCATGCTGGTTCATCCTTTCAGATCAGCAAGCCAGAAAATGGTCAGTAAAGCAGACTCACCTAACTTCAAACTACCATTTAAAACCAAACAGTGTCACCAGCTCAGATATTGGCTTATTGATATTTGAAAACAGACATTTTAGATACCACAGGCAGTGTCTGATTATTAAAGCCAGTCTTATATCGGTATATTACCCAGCCTATCTGGAATATCATGATAAATCCACTAGTTAAGTGCTGCTGACCATTCAGAGCAGAGTTATGAGAGGGTTTATCAAGCTTATGTATCCCTTGCTCACACGTACACACTAAATGATCAGGTGAGAAAAAAGGCTACCTACACGCTTTACGAAAGCCAACAACATTCTTCTAAAACACTCTGGGTTCCAGCTAAAGAGCTTGCAGTGTGTTGCTGCTCTTGTGCTGGTAGACTTGTTTTAAACTGGCGCATGCATCCACAGAGTCTGGAGCAGTGACTGCTACTCTTTGCATGTGCAAAAGTTTACATTGCCGGACCACCCCCGCCTGCATCTGGGTTTGAGCTGTCAGGTAAACATTAACTGGACATGACACATATGCCTGATTGATCTTACATCGTAAATCATTGGAAATCATATTTTTACAGTCATATTCAACTTAATTGGCTTTCAATTACCCATAAAATGCTTATTATATTACAATACCTGAAAAATAATAACCAATGTCCAACATCTTTGTGATCAGGAATGTATCTGCTGGTCCTTTGCTTATACCAATGTATTAGCCTTGTTTACAATATGCATATCTGTACATGCAACGGGGTAAACAAATACAGAAGGGAAAAAAAACGTGTAGGTTGTAAAAGCATTTAAGAAAAAACGGATCAGCTTTTAAAAATATAACCCGTTCTGCTGTGATTTCTGGTGTTGACTGTTAAGGAAACAGGAAACACTTGGCTATAGGTTACACACCTAGCCATACAAAACAGTGGGTGGGCCAATGAGTGCACTCAATGACCCTTCAACTTCCAGTATGTGCGTAGTAAATAAGTAATTCTGTCACACTTCATCCCGGGGTCATGCAGACATCTGTGTAACAAAACGGTGTCAAGTGCAAAATGAGAGTCCAAAATACCGGGCGAAAATGAAAAACAGTGGGTTAGTGAAAGAGATGTGAACTCGTAGACTTACTGCCAGGTTGGGTAACATCAGCCTGACCTAAGCCCGTTGAGAAATTATTAGAGGATTTATTTTCCTGTGACATTTAACATTTTGCTCTCTGACGTTTTACAATCCCTTCAGTGTTTAACCATCAGCAGAGGTACACAGGGGGGAAGATATTGGTTATTCCAGCTTTGTAAGCAGGGCACTTGATGACTGTGCGCTGAAAACATGCAAGCAGCATTCAAGAGAGTAACGTTGCTCATACAAGACTCCCGTATTCCACACAGTATCTCTCCAGCCTAAGCAGTCTGACAGGAGCAGGCATATTGGGAAAAAGCTAAGCATGCTGTCGAACACCTCTCCTTCAGAATAGAAAAGAGGACACTGGTGAACTTTGCGGTTATAAAAACGCGACACTGAAAGCTAACATTAAATCTCACCTACCTTGAAAACGTGCGTCCAGAAGAAAGAATGATCCACACTTAACTTTAACCAATCTAGTCATTTTTGTTCAACTACAGCATAGCAGCTGAGCGTCACCACCACCAGAGCACCGAAAGCGTTAAATTGCGTAAGAACGCCTAAGTTAATAACGTGCTGTTATTGATCTCCTGGAGCTGTCTGCGGCTTCGGCAGTCCTCGTTTATCAACAAAAACACCAGCTAAATGTCCCTCTTGTGCTGTTTGCTAGTTGCGGGCTGTGTCTGTCTATTTTCCATGCACTGTACTCCACATCCTCCGCTGGCAGGGACTTGTAAACAGGACCGAGTGGCTGAGAGAAAGTAGGTCAGCTGGTAGCTCAATACTCGGCTAACGACGGCAGCAGCGTAAGCACTGTGCAGCACAACCGACAGAAACCTGTAGTGACCGGAGAGGTGGGGGGGGGCAACTGATTGTAATCTTTAGCATGTGCTCCATGCATAATATCACCCCACTAAATGACATTTTGAACATGATCCGTGTGTGTGTGTGTGTGTGTGTGTGTGTGTGTGTGTGTGTGTGTGTGTGTGTGTGTGTGTGTGTGTGTGTGTGTGTGTGTGTGTGTGTGTGTGTGTGTGTGTAGAGGTGGGAAGTAGCTAAATACATTTACTCAACTATCATTTTGAGTATTTTCATTTTATGCTGCTTCTACTCCACTTCATTTTCAAAGGTAAGCGATGTAAGTTTACTCCACTACATTTATTAAACAGCTTTAGCAACTTTTAACAAAATACATCTCTAAAAACTAAACGAGTGGATTAACTCTTTAAGTCAGACAAGAGTCAAATTATTAAATATTTTACAAAAATCAATCCAACATGTTTGTCTACAACAGTAAAATGCTACATGATGCAACAATATTCTTGAAATCTCACATATTTAAATAAAACGATATACACACATAAAGGCCATTCTGAATGCAGGACTTAAACTTGTAATGATTATTTTGACAATAATACATTGGTACTTACTCAAGTAAAGCATCTAAATACTTCTTCCAGTGTGTGTGTGTGTGTGTGTGTGTGTGTGTGTGTGTGTGTGTGTGTGTGTGTGTGTGTGTGTGTGTGTGTGTGTGTGTGTGTGTGTGTGGTCTGAGCCTATAACCACTTGACCATGGAAGCTTGACAAGAAGCCTTTAATCTATTAGGTTCACAATTATCCAGATGGAACAGCCTGGGGTGAACTTGTACAAGTTGGGGGCTGACTTGTGAGGAATGCTGAATACCTCCATTTACCTGTCAGGTACCGTCAGCCTACTGTCACTAAAGGGGGGAAGAAGTATTCAGATCTTTTAGTTTGGTAAAAAAAAGAAAACTATAAACTGTCACAGCGTTAAGTAAAAGTCCTGCATTCAAAAGCCGAGTAAATTGTAAGTATTAGCATCAAAATAAGACCAAAAATAAAAGTACTTCATATGCAGTACAATTTCAGAATCTTTTATCGGCTAAATATTACAGGACTTTACTTATTGAAGCATTATTGTGTACATCGATGTTACAGCTGGCAGTGTACCCTTCTAATATATTGTTATGTCTATGATTTATGTTTTACATCACTAATTTAAATCTGCAGAACATCACTTAAACTTAAATAATTCACAGAGAAAGTACAATATTTCCCTCTGAGATGTAGTGGGGTAGAACTAGTAAGTAGCATAACATAGTAGTAGTAGTAGAGTAAAGGTGCATCAACATAGTCATTAAGAACCGTACTAGAGTAATAGATTTGAATTACATTAAAACACAGTTTAAAACATGACGGCAAATCACATGTAGATCAGGTGAGGGGAAAGACTTTCTCCTCCCTGCCAGCAAAACAAGCAGATTAGCCTGTCTGACTCTGTCTATAAACCATTTATCTCAATCTGGGTGAAAGGAACCTCTTTTCAACACGAAGATGACACTCAAAATCATTATAAAAGCCAACGAGGAATTTGGTTTTTCCCCTCAAGTATTTCCCTACTTCCTATGTTTTTGTTTTTTTTACAACTTGCAGATTGTTTCTCCCTAAGCTGAAGTCGCGAATGTGGGTCAGTAGTCTGCATGACTAAATTCAAGGGCTCATAACAGACCGGCTCCAAATACTTTCCTTCTGCTAAACAATCACAAAAATGGCTACAGATGCAGATGTTCCACTTCTAAAACAACTGGGAGTGAGCATTCAAGGCAAACGGTTCACTTTGAAATACTATTTTGAGAATGTCATGCAACTTTAGACTCTAAACAACCAGAACATTATTCGATTGCCATAATCAATGAGTATCAGAGGTGGGAACTCAAGTACTGTGCTTAAGAACAATTTTGAGATACTTTACTTGAGTATTTATTTTTATGCTACTTTGTACTTCTACTCCTTTAATCCCTTTAGTTACTTTACAGATCTGGATTAATGATGGTAAATATAATCAGCCCTTAAATCAGACTTTAGTTCACCTGGAGTAAATCCAGCAGCTACCCTGCAGTATACAAAGCCATTCAAACTAGCTGCACCTTTACCAGCTCTGAGAACACTTTAATGATCAATAATTATAAAACATATCAGAGATATTATTCTGAAATGGACCAATCAAACAATGACTACTTTTACTGTCGCTACTTTACGTACATTGAGATGCAAATTTTCTTCTACTTTGACTTGAGGAACATTTTGAATGCAGGACTTTTACTGTGACAGAGTATTCCTACACAATGGTGATTCTACTTGTACTCAAGTGCAAGATCTGAGTACTTCTACCCCCTCTGACCAGTATGTTAATCATTCCACGTTAATTTGGTTGTGCAGTCTCCACAGAGTCTGCTTAGTATGTACACTTGTAGAGAAGTCCTGAATTGGATTAACATAGTTTTGTTGCGAGTGACTGAAGCCAGGGAACAACTCATTACTACTCATTATAGCCGTCATTTGGCTATTTAGCTGATTTTCAAAAGGCAGATGTTTTTGTGACAGACCTGACTTTGATCCTGTACTTTTGCTTTTAAAAGAACACAATCTGAAAAAAACAATTGCAATCTTAGACAGTTGCTAAATATGTGACCACAAGTCTTTTCACAGTTTATTGTGCTTCTTAACAACACAGAAGGGCATTTTCACACTTGTGAGTCCACAGCCATGCTAGCGGCTCTGCGAGGCATTTCTGTGCGCCAATATTTTTTTCAAAGTATGCCAGAGTCATGACCTGTTCTTCTCTGACTCTGATTTGCTAAATAACATTGGCCATATACAAAATACCATTGCAGTCATGGTTGGAGTGGTTTGGTTAAGGCATGAGGAGTGAGACTGGAGCAGATCCTGCCGTCACTATCCCAAGAAAAAATGTATATTACATACTGCGCATCAGTGTTTTGAGCTCAATGCTAATGGTAGTTTGGAAACATGCTCACAATGACAACAGGTCAAGCAAGTTTACTTTATCCACATTCAGCAGCTTAGTGAAGCTTTCTAGCATGATGACATTGACTAATTAGCAATACACACAAAGTATAGCAGAGGTCGAGAGGTACCTCATTTGCTTTCAACAATTTTAGTCATAAACAGTGCAAGATAAGTCAGAGGAGCATGACCATTATTACAATTCAACCTGAGGTGTAGATGTGCCAAACATCCTGACTGATGTTCAGAAGGTCATGGTCAGGATCATGAATGTGTTCTAGAAATAATATAGTGGGGAACAAAGTGGTGGGCTAACTGACCAAGTGACTGACATTGCCATTCATGGAACGACGCCTGAAGCACCACTAAGAAGCACTGAGGGTGGGGGGGACATGCATCAACGGTCCAGAGTCTGATTCAAAGCAAGAACATCCCTGTCCATGCTATAACTGTTGTGTACTGATCCTTCAGCAGCTGCTCATCTGTTTGTACATCACAATAATCTGAATAAAGGATTTCTTTGCCTGTATCAGCTCGGTAATTTCTCAGAGACTTCTGATAATAAATGTGTTCTTGTCTTTGACAATTTGTAATTCTCTCTGTTCCTGCTCTCTTTTTAATACTATCTAACATCATCTTTTCAATTCAGTTAGAATGGAAAAGTTTTCTAATGATGGCTGGTCTTGTGATGGTCATGTCAGCAGAGATAATAGAGCTCATGAGAATTAGACTTTAAGAAACCTGCAAGTGCACGTTACTTATTAGAACAATTCTCATAAAGTTTAATAGCTTTTTACAACAATACATATCTGTAGATGTGTGATTCCACCATCCAAAGGTGTGATTCCAACGTCCAAACTCAAAAGGCTGCCTCAGAAATTGTCTCTAGACATCCATGGGCTTGAGACAGATTTATAGCAATGCTACATTTGCAGACCGCTGCTGTGGTTGGCCATGTTCAGGTAATGAGTCAAACTTTCCCCCAGTTGCTTCAGACTGCAGATGTAGTAGTCCATGTTTCACTGATCGGGCTTATGATGGGGTACCAGCAGGATGCCGTTTTAACCAGCTTGTGAGATATGGAGACAGCAGCACAACCAGGTGGCCTCATGTTTCATGCTCAGGAATCTTTCATCTTAGACATGACACAATGATGGCCCCTCACTGTCAGTGCTAATATACTGTAAGAATGTCCATTATTTCAGCACTCCTCACTGTGGCTCCACAATGAATACAGTTTGATGCCTCTCTTGCAAACAGGCTTTAGTCATGTTTCTATTTAATTTTCAAGATCATTTTATAAAAATGTTGTGAATTTGATGCATGTTAATCTACTAGTTTGGAGCCATTAAGCTACAGCAAACATCTTTAGTTGGCGATATAGGTTTCATCTAAGGCAGGGGTGTCCAAACCTTTTTTCACTGAAGGCCACATACAGAAAAACATACAAAGGGCCCCTCTCTAGAGGTGAGGTATATTGCTTCATAAGTTCAGTTATAAATTAGCAAAATCAATTAAATCTAGGTCAATTATTCTTGATACTTGAATATGCCTTACAGCCTACATCCCAGCTCTCCGTAGGGTATTATTTATTTTGTTAGCAGCTCATCCTTTAAAACAAAAACCTCAGATTGCTTATAATAAGTGGAAATATGATGGGTATATTTCAAGCTTGTTAGGAAATTAAGTTATTGGGCTTCAAGTAAGATTTGTTAGAAATATGTTTTCTACTTTAAACAGCATCATTTATTTGAAGCAGGCTTATTAACACATGAATACTTCTGAGTAATATCTTTTTATATATATATATATATATTTAATAAGTAAAATATTTAAAAAGCACAAGTTTCAGGTGTGGGCCATATTCCATTATACTTTTAGAATTTGCTGAGGGCCGATTAAAAGTACACAACGGGCCGCATTTGGCCCCGGGCCGTAGTTTGGACACCCCTGATCTAAGGGCTAGAGGTTGCAAGCTGGAAGTCTTTCTAACCCGAAAATGAATCAAGAAAATGAAGTGTCAGAAATGTATTTGAATTGGAAAAGTTGTAATTGTTCTATTATATCTATCTGCATTGTTTCACGACCAATCACAATGCATCAGGAAAACCACAATCAGCAAAAAAGTGAATTAGTCGCGTGAGTAAAATGTTGTTACGTCAGAATTCATACTGAGTCAATGAAGTGCAGCAACTGTTAACATAGTGCAGGCTGGCAAAAACAGTTAATCAAACAGGGTAGAAAAGTATTATTCCACTGCTGTGAATGTGTTGAAACTTTCAAGCATGGTACAGTTTGGCCAGACCAAACACAGCAGGACCCCGGTCACACTGAGGCCCCCCCACTACCTTGGCCCTTTTCAATTCACAACATTGGCCATTTCTATGTGGAGCTCCCACTGTGTCTTCACGTTGGTTGTCCCAGTTTCTATCATGTCTGACAGAAATGAAAGACAATTTTTTCTAAAATGAAGAAATGCTTGCCAAACAGGAAGAATCACTGACAATACAAAATAGAGTCAGCACGTCTCAATGTAATCTGTAAACAAAAGCATTCAATTAAATCGTCTGTAATGTTGTTGCTGAATACACCGAGTATGATTTGACTCCCCTTGCATTTCAGAAGGCTTTTTATGCTGTCAGTAGTAAACCAGGATCATTATGAAGTAAGAAGTAACTCTGTTCATGTTTCAGTCCTTTTTAAAAAACAAAAGCAGACAGAGACCACTGCAAAATGATCAGTTTCTATGGTTTTACTATTTATAGGTATGTGTTTGAGTAAAATGATTTTATTTTATTCTATAAACGACGGCCGACATTTCTCTGTGTTGGATTTCAACAGACAATGGAATGGAATAGCTGCCATACATGTAAAGACTGAGATTTATGTTAAATTTTGAATTGTCTATGTTAATAGAATTGTTAATGTTTTCCAGAGCTGTATAATCACAATAAACTTAATTGAAATCATTTGATACAGATGCAATACAATGATCTTCACAGAAATAAAACACAATGAATGAAAAAGAGAGAGCCAACAGAGAGAGGCAGTTGATGGGTTGATGAGAGGTTACTGTAAAAGCATAACCTTCAACACGGAATAATCATGCAACATGATGTCAATAACCTGCACACTTGTGTTTACCAACCTGTCTACTCTGTGACTGCTTTACACCAAAGTACATCAGAGGGACTGAAAAGGAAAAAGAAATATCAAGTGAGTTATCTCTGTACCAACATTAGCAGTTGTAACACTCTTCAAACATTTCTTAATTGTTCTCGCGTCCTCTTCTGGCAAGCATTCATACTTTGAACTCGGCCTGCCGTACAGGAAAATGCTATTGAAAGCTTTCTGAAGCTTTCTAGTGTGACCCCTCAAGCACACCGTGATGAAGTGTCCACACATGACAAACCACTTTCTCTGGGTCAACAGAGCAAATCTTAAGTGAAATGGTTAACATGTATACTGGATGAATGGACTGACTGGATTGGACATAACATGATTTAGACGTCACATTTTTTTTTAGGATGAATTGTAGAAGTTAGTTATCAATACACATTGAAATGTGCCTCGGTTGTACTTTATTTTACGCACTTTTTAGTAAATATTAGCATACAAACATGCCAAACTAACAGGGTTGCCAGAGAAAAAGGATACAAAACTATAAAAATAAATAAATGTTTTTATATTTTTATTAATTTAATGTATACATATTACATTTGAATAAATAAATACAATTAAATAGCTACCGCTACTTTTTTACAGTCTGAGAGAGTTATGCTGACTAGCATTAGGCTCACCAAACAAAAAGACCATACCTCTAAAGAGATGTTTTGAAAACTATAAAAAAAAATGTAATGGCATATTGATTAAATTAGCTGCTACTTGTGGAGGCTGTTTCAATTCAATTTAAAGTCTTTGTCATCGACCCAGTCAAATGAGCTTACAAACACTATAAATCAAGATAATGATGAGAATGCCAGAGTGAACTTAATTGCTGCTCTGCCAGCTACCAACAAGTGTGAGCCTTCTAAGACTCATAAATATCTCCCACATTTGACTGCATTATTCACCATCCGCCTACATGGAGATTAGTTCTGCTCATTTATGTAGGTCATGCTGCTGGAGGATGAGATGGCATTTAGTGCTCATAAGCAGGCTTCGCTACATTATGTTCCTCATCCTGTACCTTTCTCCACACTGCGTTTCTTTACATTAAGGAAAACGGGATTATGTGGATAATCACTGGAACACTGAGCCATATTGCCTCCAGCTACATCTGTGATACTGGTAATGATGATGTCATTGTGGCCCTCTGCCATGCACTGTCGTTAATCAAACTGTGGCACTGCTGTTCGCTCTGTGTTCCCATGGTAACTATGTGTGGTGTATACTTTCCCCCCACCATGGCGGCTACGTCCATCAAGCACCTGGTTTCTATTTTCCTCAGGTCAAGGAGATCTTTCATGAAAAATGGAGTTTAATTTAAGTGGAAAGCAACCTTTCTCTCTGTGTGCTCTGTTTATCATTTCAACATTTAATATTGGGCTAAAATATGGGATTCATAGCTGATCTCCTTTTGCAGCTTCTCATAAATAATACTCAGTTTTTCTTAATAAATCTAATTTGATATAAAGATGTGTCAAATAACCTAAAGAACACAAACCAGAAAATCCGATCTGAAATGTGATGTATAACCGTATACAGAGGTAAAATAACTAAAGACTAAATCTTAAACTGGAAACACTGATATTTCTGATAAATGCGTCAAACTTCTGAACTCAGAAGTAGACTCAAGAAAATCTCCTTGTTACTTTACATTTTCAGGTCACAAACATTTTTGTAACTTTTATTTCTGTATACAACGGAGCCGCAATTTAACTTGAGATGTTATCCAACAGCAGAGCAGTGACACTGGACAACCAAATCACTGAAGGGACAATGTCGGACATCCACAACTAAAACAGCATTTTCTTCCATTGATACCCAATGGAAAATGGCACTGGTCAATAACAAAACAAACCATCATGCCCTTCCTCGCTTTCCCACGAGCGCTGTCTGTCTCTCCGCAGCTTCACACTAATCGTCCCCTGGGCCACAGCTGAACCCTCGCACCACTGAGCTTCACCCGCTAGGCAATCCTGTCACAGTGCAGTTCAGCACCTGCTGTGCACTCAGGAAGAAATCACATGCTCTTTCCCCGTGCGCTTCATAACAGCACCTTTCACGCAAATAAGGTGACATGTGCTCTATGGTGTCTTATATAAATGTGTTTGTGTATTTCCCACACAGAATAATGAAAGGATACAATTTCCGTATTGTCAATGTGTTGATTAGGATTAGCTTTTTCAATATTGGGTTAATCAGTTCATAACATTTGAAAGAAAATAATAGATAGCACAATATAGCACAATATTTGCTAGCTATAAAAAATTACATTTTACATATTTTTTCAAGCTCTGATTTAAATGTAATGAAAATTATTTAAGACATTTTATATACAAAAATATAATTCAACTATATGTTATTGTTAGTGTGCAGGGATCATGTTTAGTATCTTACGTAGCTTTGTTTTACTTATTCTGTGTATGGATCACGCATTAAAATGTTAATTTTTCAATGATTTTGGTAATTCTTCACCCAAAAGGGCCTTGTAATTCCACATTCAACACACACAGCCTCATTGTAGGTTGCCCCTCGTAGGCCTTCAAAACAGCCATCTTTTCATACACCTACTCTGAACTTTCCTCATAATAATATCCTTTCAACTATTTTGAATAACCACATAATATCAAACCTGTTATTATAGGCTGCTGCTGCAGGAAAATATGCAATTAACTAAGGCAGTGTGTGAGCAAATATGTGGGTCACATTTCCAGGGCACAGGTCGAAAGGGCAATGCAGCTCTTTCTTTGTACCTTCAGCTTAAGCTCAGTTCATAGGTATTGGATTAGATTTTGGAAGGCTGCTGATTTCTTAACAAAGAAACACTTTAAGCCAATAAGCAGAATAATATTATTGTTATGAATTCATCTGCGAGTGTTTTTAAAACTGGAGCTTGCCGCTCTCTCATGCACAGACTCTGCATTGAACTCAAATAGCCTTTCACAAGCAGTCCATGGAAAAAATGACCTTGTGGCTCAATTTCTATTTATTGCTATTTCATTTTCCTTGTTATGAAACGCTGCCCTCCATATTTCTAAATCTTTTTCCTGAAAGCAAACAAAACTTGTTAAATTCAGGTTTCTTGAAAGAGAGAAAACACTGCTTTTTGCTTCTTTGAAGAAACAGGTATATCAATGCTTCCTGATTTTAAAACCACAGAACATTAAAGAACCGGACTATAGATGTGTTTCAGTGGACATTGTTAACAGCTAAAGTTAAACAGTTAAAGCTGTAGATGATTGATAACACAGTGGTTTAATGACATATACATTTTTGTTTTATGCTTCATGCCTGGTTAAAGTATGGGAAAACAGCCGTTACAAGGATGCTTTAACAGCTCAAGCTGTTTGGCGTCTTAAATTAAAAAATCATGAGTTGCTGTGATTATATCTCATGATTCATTCGCCCTGCTGAAGTGTCCTTGAGCAAACCCGTAAAACATTTCCAGCTCCACCAGAGACCCAGACTTCTGACCTTGAAATTCTTTTTTTTCCAACTTCCAAAGCGTATCACACTATGGGGCCATTAAAAGGTACAAAAAGGGGAAAAATAGAAGGTTGGAAACAAACAAAAAACTAAATCACACAACGTTTGCCAGATCTTGCAAGCCAAGACAAAGGAGACAATCGTTAGGTAGCACACCCTGTGCTCTTACTGCTTCAGTAGCAAGATGGCGCCGAGGATGGCTGCCGTGTCTCGAGCTCCTCAACAACTCCACATTTTAGTGTTTTTATTGTTTTACTTTGTTGGTTGTTTTTAACTTTTTTTGCAACATGCAAACCGCCCAAGCGAGCCCTATCATCCAATATGATAGAGAACAACTTTTACACATCAGGTCGCTGGTGGACAGCAATAATCCACGACGACCTGCAAACAATGGAGAGTCTCCGTGTTTACCTGCTGGAGCTCTACCTGTGGAGCGCAGGAGGAAGAGACCACGAGGATCCCGGGCCGGGGTCCTGGTCAGGCTGAGGAAACGTGAAAACAGGCCTCCTCTACCGAGTTTACTTCTGGCAAATGTCCAATCCCTGGATAATAAGCTGGACGAACTCCGTAGCAGGGTGGCATTTCAACGGGACATTAAGACCTGTAATGTTTTGGTTTTCACGGAGACTTGGCTCGACCCCACGATACCGGACGCCGCCATTGCTCCACACGGATTCTCCATTCATCGCCAGGACCGGACAATAAACTCAGGGAAGAGCAAGGGAGGAGGTGTCTGCTTCATGATCAACAACAACTGGTGCTCAGATGTGGAGATCATTTCTTCGGACTGTTCTCCCAGCCTAGAGCACATCATGATCGGATGCCGGCCTTTTTATCTGCCGAGGGAGTTCACATCTGTTGTTCTAACAGCAGTGTATGTTCCGCCGCACGCTGACAACAACACAGCGCTGGAGGAGCTGTATGGGATTATCGACAGGACAGAGACTTCTCGGCCAGAGGCCGCATTTATTGTGGCCGGGGATTTTAACAGAGCCAACATGAAGAAAGTCCTGCCGAAATACTATCAGCACGTCAGCTGCCCCACGCGCGGTGGAAATACACTGGACCATGTTTACACTCCTTTCCGGCATGGATATAAAGCCCTCCCCCGCCCCCCCTTCGGCAAGTCAGACCACATATCTCTTCTTCTGCTCCCTGTTTACCGGCAGAGACTGAAGAGGGACCGACCTGTGACAAGGACAGTGCAGCGTTGGTCCGAGCAGTCTGACTCTGCTCTCCGCCACTGCTTTGGCATCACGGAGTGGTGTGTGTTTGAGGAGGACGATATAAACACACACACTGACGCGGTCATTTGCTACATCGGCAAATGCATCGATGACGTCGTGCCGCGGATTACTGTACGGACATTCCCAAATGAGAAGCCCTGGATAAACAGCGAGGTCCGAGCTAAACTTAAAGCACGGGCCATCGCGCACAGCGGCGGTGATTTGGATGAGTACAGGAATTCCAGGTATGCACTCCGGAGAGCTATTAGCAGTGCGAAAAGACAATACAGGGACAAGGTGGAGTCGAACTACAAGGGCTCCAACGCCAGAAATATGTGGTCTGGACTAAAAACAATAACAGACTACAAAAGGACAACGAGTGGTGCTGAGGAAGTGTCTGCATCTCTCCCAGATGAACTGAACACATTTTATGCACGCTTTGAGAAGCCCCCGGCTGTGGAGGCACCAAAGGCCCAGGATCCCTGCTCACTGGTTTTAACCAGTGCAGATGTGTGTAGAGCTCTGAAAAGGATCAACGCACACAGGGCTCCAGGACCTGATGGCATCCCTGGCCGTGCTCTCAAGGTGTGTGCAGTTCAGCTGGCAGATGTGTTCACAGACATTTTCAATAGGTCACTGCTCCAGTCTGTAGTCCCCACATGCTTTAAAGAGTCCATCATTGTCCCTGTCCCCAAAAAGACAAAACCCATCTGCCTCAATGACTACCGCCCAGTTGCACTCACCTCCATCATCATGAAGTGCTTTGAGCGGTTAGTCAAAACTTTTATCACATCCTCCCTCCCTGACTCACTGGACCCCCTGCAGTTTGCCTACAGAGCAAACAGGTCCACGGATGATGCCATCTCCCTCACCCTCCACACTGCCCTCTCCCACCTGGACCAGAGGAACACTTATGTGAGAATGCTGTTCATTGACTACAGTTCAGCATTCAACACCATTGTGCCCTCCAAGCTCATCATTAAGCTCAGGGACCTTGGGCTCAACAGCGCCATCTGTGACTGGATCATGAGCTTCCTGACGGGCAGATCCCAGGCAGTGCGGATGGGGAACATCACATCCTCCACCTTGACCCTCAACACCGGAGCCCCTCAGGGTTGTGTGCTCAGCCCTCTCCTCTACTCCCTGTTCACGCACGACTGCGTGGCCACACACAGCTCCAACACCATCATCAAGTTTGCTGACGACACGACCGTCATCGGCCTGATCACAGACGGCGACGAGACGGCGTACAGAGAGGAGGTCAGAGCCCTGACATCTTGGTGCCAGGACAACAACCTCCATCTCAACGTCAGCAAAACAAAGGAGCTGATTGTGGACTACAGGAAGAGGCAGAGAGAGGCACACACACCCATCACCATCGACGGGAATCCTGTGGAGAGAGTCAGCAGCTTCAGGTTCCTCGGGGTTAACATCAGTGAGGACCTGACATGGACACATCACACCAGGGTCATATCCAAGACGGCTCGACAGCGGCTCTTCTTCCTCCGCAGGCTGCGGAAGTTCAACATGGACTCCAGGATACTCTGCAACTTCTACAGGTGCACCATCGAGAGTATCCTGACTGGCTGCATCACCGCCTGGTATGGCAGTTGCACCGCCCTCAACCGTAAGTCTCTACAGAGGGTGGTGAAAACTGCTCAGCACATCACCAGGACGGAGTTGCCATCCATGGAGGACCTCTACACCCAGCGGTGTAGGAAGAAGGCCGGTAGGATATTAAAGGACCCCCATCACCCCAGCAACAATCTGTTCTGTCTGCTGCCGTCTGGCAGACGGTACCGCAGCATCCGGACCAAGACCACCAGACTCAGAGACAGTTTTATACCACAGGCTATAAGACTACTGAACTCCTGAGCTGTGTGAATGTCTACTCACATCTGTTTATAGTACACACATACATATATATTATACACATCTGCCATACATATCTGTTTATAGTAAACATATCTATATATTATACATATCTGCCATAGATATCTGTTATACATAATATATGCATCTGTCCATACCTCCTCATTCAACAGTGTAAAGTGTGTAAATACTCTCAATGTATTCCACATATGTATATATTTCACATCCTCAAATCTGTATTGTTAATATTGTAAATATTCTTCTCTCTTTTTCACTATTTTATTTATCTTTTGCACCATGTATGTTGAGTTGTTGGAGGAGCACGCGACATAAGATTTTCACTGCCAACATATACGCTGTATCTGCTGTGCATATGACAAATAAAACCTTGAAACCTTGAAACCTTGAAACCTTCACTATCCACCGCTGTGAGACTGCTGAGAGCGTTCAGCAGCTTCGGACGCCAAAGCTAGCTTGTTCTTGTCTCATTTGCGCTTTGAAAATTCATCAAATTAAGTGTAGGTCAGGGCAATATATCAATATTGTCATATGACACTAGATATGGCATTAAATGTTCAATATTCTGATTTGTAGGTGCTGGATTTAATGATGCATTACAGTAAAGAGATAATCTTTTTGAACTCACCTGACTTTTTTATTGTTTGCTCTTACGCATTAGAAATTAAATTCACATTACTGATGCTTATTTATGCAAATTCTTTGTGTTGATATTTACAATACAACCCTACAATATTGATCACAAAATCTATATTGATCTTTCTTTTCAAAACATTGAGATGTTTGATTTTTTTCATATCGCACAGTGACCCATTTTCCATTAAAAACTTTATTCAACATCCAATTTTCCCCCCTTTATGTGCCCTGAGGGACACTGTATATCAGAAGATATATAAAATAAAATACTGCAGTAGATCAGATGAGAACATTCGAGTTGTTATATCAGTATGTCTTAACGTAAACGAAGTGATGTGTTTGCTGGGACACTGCAGTGTCACAAGCTTTGATCAGGTTTTGCCTCATGCCATCACAGATTGTAGATGACCTACTGACCATCAAAGGAATGAGGAAGCCATTGTGGGAGGGTGCTTTTTATTTCAGCATCAGATCTGACGTGTGTCCAGGATTTGTGCTGTGTTATGTATTTTGCTCCACAGTGCAGCAAACACCCTGAACTAAATATCTGAATCACATGTAGGTCACACACAAGAGCCAGGCCCACAAACAATATATTATGAAACCCTGATTCTTGAACGTGACCTTTTATTGCGAAAGCTTTCATTGTAAAAGCTTGAGTCATGTGAATCAGTTATATAAAGTGAAAAGGGTCTCCACAAAAGAAAAGAAAAATTAGTGTGCAGCAGAACATGTAGCACTCAATCACATGACATTTAATGAACCTCACTCTTGTAGGGATCTTCATCCCTCAAAAGTCACTCACTGAAATTCAGGTCCGCTTTTACAATGGGTTACTAGAGATAATAGTGTAGTACTGCAGCATCTTTCTTGCCACAAAAATAAAAACAGGGACCAAACTGATTCAATGCGATTCATCTAAGAGCTTAAAAAAGGGACCTTATTTTTTGCTAAACGTCTTAATCATGCCCGGGTGGGTCTGAGCCCGGAGCTACGCAGGACAATGACTGTGTGCTTTGGAGCAAAATATTGGCGACAGCAGCGAGGATGATGACGTCTTTAGCCTCAGTTATATAACTAGAGCTGAACATTTTGTCCATCATAGTTACAAGGTTAGAAATGTTGACATGAATACAGCCTATAGTCGAGAGTCATGTGCATCATAGTTTTACCAGCAGAGTTCACAGAGATCAGTCATTCACTTTTTTTTTTAAATGTTCTGAAGGGATGTGAAGCTTCAATCCAAAACCTTTTAGACTTTCAGATTACAGGAAGAATGAAGAACATTGAGTGAAGTAAAATGACATCGGCTTTGTGGCACAGGTTTCACTTGTGGTGATATAAAAGTCTTAACCACTATATAATGTACGACTATATTAGTTTGTACATCATTTGGGTGCTTGGAAGTAGTTCTGATGTACTGTAAACCAGAAATAAATACATGCCTGTTCTATTTAGTCAGGGCCTGTTTTCATCGCTCTCAGCGCTATTTTTTTTAAATCATGAAATGTTTGTTCTGCTGCTCCATCTAACTAAACATGACTCTTGTTAGTCAAGTATGGAATAACTTTAACATGGTTTAAAAAAAGTGGAACATTGGTTCAACATTGAGGGATATCAAAGACACTTGAATATATAAATTAATCTATAAAATCATAGGATAGGCCACAATATCAATTTTGCTATTCCAAAAGGAACATACAGTTATAGCCGATTATAGAACACACCCATATAGGCTATACAGCTCCGGAATTTTTTTTGAGACCAACCCAATTTTTTCTTAAATCTTTATCTCTACATGTATGACAGCCATTCCAGTGTCTGTTGATTTCCAACAAAGAGAAACATTGTCAGTAGTTTATAGAATACAAAGACATACCTATAAATAATAAAACAAGAGAAAATGATAATGCTGAAGTGGTCTCTTCATTTTTTCTGCGGATGTAGGTACCAAACAGCAAGCAAGTACAAAGACATCCACGTACAAATCACATCAGAGTTTCTTATAACACTGAATTGACCTTGGCACCATGATTTGAAACAGATTCATAAAAATACAATCCAAGATTAATTTATCAGACTTCCCTTAAGACAATATAAAGCTGAGTCTTAAGCTTAAGATAAAGCATTTAATTTGTATTTCTAAAAGAAAAACATACACTGATGTCAATGAGAGCAAGTTAAATGTAGATATTAATACAATGTAAATGCTAAAAATATGCTGCTCATGAATTAAGATTTAAGAGCACAGATGTTTAAAAGAATTAGGGCTTAGTAATGTGTACTCTATAACATAACTCAACCTGTAGACATATTTCTCTCGACTTCATGTGTTTCAGATAAATCAACATGGGCTGAACATTCAACATTCACTCTATGTGGAGCGCTGCTCAGTTTCCTTAAAGAGACAGAGGGTGGAAATGGTCTCTTTGCTGTTGCACAGACCTATCCCATTTGTGCATGCCCAGTCACAGTAAGCAGCTCGAGCAATATTCAGACTAGCATTCAGTTTAAGCTTGCAGGGCATTGGCCCAGTGACCTACTTTCCCCACAACATGCTCCGTAACATCAGAGACCAGGCTGTGTCATCAGTTAACTAACTCTCACCACAGCAAAGATGCAGCAAACACCACTTAAAACATAGTCACAGCACTGCTGACACAAAAAAACAGAGTACTAACCACACATATTTCTCAGGGAAGAAAATGTCCATAAGGTCTCTTGCTCATTTAATCTTAAATACTAAAGGCAGTGCTGTTCACTTACAGGCTTTCAAGAAAATTAGACCCGAAAAAAGGGACAAAGAGGAAAGGAAAAGGGAAGAAATCGTCAAAGAGATAATGAACAGTTATATGGGGCATGGGTAACTGTGAAAAACATTTGCGTAATTGAGAAATGCCAATGGGATAATTAGTCATAATTACCACATAATAGGTCATAATTGATTTTTAAAGTTTCTTAAAATGGTAAGATAAATCATATTGTGAAAAACTGGCTCTTGATAGATTACAAGATTTCTTGCAGCTCATATTATGAGTAAGCTTCACGTATACAGTAAATGTTATACACTCAAGTTTGTTTATGAAACATGATCTTAATATGATAAAAATGGATATGATTGCCAGTTGCAAAAACATTAAACATTAAACACTTTTTAATTGAAATGAAACTGGGATGACGAAACTGGCGACAAAATATGACGACTTGGATTCTAAACTGTGGGCTGGTTGACTGCTTGTACGGAACTGGTCGTTGCATCCATCCTCAGTTTCATCATATTGGATAAAACCAATTATTGGACAAACAGGGATTAGCAAAAGATAAATAATGCTTGCAGTTAAATACATTGGCTTTGTTGCCCAGCTGATTTGTATCCCATAATTATAATCCCATATTCATTTTAATATAATAGGAAACATTTATTTTCTATTTTGGTATACTTATTATACTAAATGTATCTTATTTACCTATTTTTAGTGTTAAGAAGAGCAATCATTCAAAACATTTCAAGGAATTAGCTAAAAGATAATAACTTCATCAACTCATTGACGAGACTAGTAAATACCATTTCTGGAGTTCATTTTTTGATGAAAGTATTAAAATTAATAATGTATCCATCATTAGGTTTTTTTTCCATTCATAAATTATTATTATTATTATTATTTCCTGATTTGTTGATTGCTTTGTAGTTATGTTATGTATTTATCTGGTTATGTATGCTTTGTAAATCATTTTCTAAAAATGCAAATAAAAAATAAAATGTAAAAAAGTATATTATTTTATTGTTATTATATTAGACGCCGATGTTTGAATTACTTCTCCTACATGTTATCTTTATAACTCCATTGTTTCCTTTTCTTATTTCATTGCAATTTACTTTTATATTTTAGTTTACTTATTGTACTTAATTTATCTTTCTTTATTGTAATTCTATTGGGCACCAGTTTAGTATTACTTCTTTAAACCTTAACATCTATTTTCCGTTGTTAATTTTTCTTATGCAGTTGTATTGTTTGCAATCTCTGGCACAATATTCTTTCTCATCTTATATTATGAGGAGAGTATTACTTTCAGTGAACACATACAGTGAGTGAGACAGCTGTCAGCAGAAGGAAGCCAAAGTACCAAGAAAATAAGGATCATGATTGACTCTTGACCTCCATAGTTGCAGGCATGTACCAATATGGAATACACTAGTTAAATCTAGTTCGGAATGTTAAATCACAGAATTGGGTTTGGTGATATGACAAAAAAAAAACAGCTGAAGGCAAAGGAGGACAGCGTCAGTCATGAGGCTGGCCCAAATGTTAAGCAGCATGATGTAAAAAGGGAGCATATGAAGCATACACCTCAGTTCAGCCAGACATGGAACAGCCCATCCTGTCAGCACACATCCTCATCACTATTCATGTAAGCTCTGCACTGAGCGTGGGTAAACGTGTGTGAAGACGCAGGACAATCGTGTGGACACTGACATCATTTCAACTATAACATTAGCCTTGTTTTTGTTGGGGGGAAGTGTCTTGCCCAGGGACGCTAAGACATGCTGACTGCAGTGGGACTCGAACCTACTCTCCCCTTATCCAAAGATCAACACACATTATCCCACTGCGCCACAGCTTCCCTTGTTACATTATTATGTTGGTCCCTCACAAGGTGGCCCAGTTAGCATTGACTTGGCCTTTATCTGAGGACAGCCTTGTCCTATCACTCTCCTGTCACAGGAGTCCTGTGACATCCAACTCCTCCTTGGTGTCTTTCAATCTCATATTCCAGCATCCCTCAATAATTATAGTATGTAAATAGCCTTTATTTATCTTCATACAAGAAGATGCTACCCTTTCAAAAGCATGCCATTTAGGCTAACATTTTATTCTCCAAAACTCATACAGGCGTGATACTTTTTTCAGATGTAATGGTGTGCCCCAAACCAACAGCTGATGTACAGGTAAAGCTATGTCAAATGTTCATTACTTAGACAGCATTACATTCACAGGATCCCTTCACACAGCGTCACACAGTAGCAGAGAAGTAATATTACTTACAATAACAATAAATAATAATATATAGCACTTTTTAAAACACATTTTTAAAGTGGAGTAGAAATATAAAACTTTAGAATCTATTAAAACACAAAAGATGTTTAGCCTCAAATCTTATCTGGATTTCGACTAAAACATGAAAAACCCTCAGTTTCTCCATTCATTAGCTTAGGTTAAACAGCATTCAACATCACTTACTAAAGGAAAAAATCATTTAAGTTGTAAATATTGTAAAGCAAATTCAGCTAAGTTAAGACCTGTAGAAAGTGACTAATACGACGCTGTTTTTCTTTCTCACAGGTTAAGGAGTTTCTAACGATCCGATATCAGAACATCAGATAATAAGCGTGGCAAGTTTCAGGAATCTACATTCAACACCGACACTGTGCACCGGTTTGCACGTAGGCTGCACACCAACTTACCTTGTTCTGAGGGAAATAATAGTCAGCGACTCCAAACGAAGGGATGTGTGCAAACCATAATTGGAAACGGGTCTATAACCGACTAAAAACCCCGATGTCTTTTATTCCACAAAAGTTGCCCAGCGTTCAAGTCCCTCCGGTAATGGGGGCACGCAGAGATCCTGACCACTCACTCTTTAAACTCTCATCAGAAAGAGAGAGTCCTGTCCGCATACACAGCTGAACGCTGAATTAAGTTTCTCTGCAGCCAGAGTTGGACCACACTCAATCCCGCCCACTGGACTATATACTAAATAGTTATGTGAGCATGTGTCTGTGTCTAGTGGTTTGGATTTAATACCCAATTAAAACGCATTTATTCTAATTGCCTGATCATGCACAACAGGTTGTATAAAACACTGAATAAATGTCACCGGTATTCCATATATTACTCTGATATGCTGTGACTGGTGTGAATCATACCTTCTGCTCTCCGAAGCATGCCCTTGAAAGCTATTAGCTGATCATCACATGTTGTTTAGAGCCTTGGCTGAATTCTGACATTTTAGAGACAAATGCAGTGGCGAACTGCTAGTCCCACTGGTTTCAGATGATCCAACAGATGCTGCAGCGCCACCCTTATGTCAATCAGTGCAGTTCAGATCCTCAAATTGCATAATATGCTGCATTACAAGTTGAAAGCCCTCCATTCAAAAATATTCCTGAATAAAGTTTTTTACAGCAAATTGTCCTTAGAAAGTAAGTGCTGTAAGTGGTCGAGGTGGATCTAAATGTTAGGTCGAGTATGTTTAGTATTTCAATCTACAATAATGATAAATATTTATATGTTTTGTTGATGCACATTTTAGAACAATAATCTTGTTTATTGCCATGAAGGTTCGCAGATAAATGTATTGACTTTGCTATATTGGTGCTTAGACAGGAAACAAACAGTGAAAAGGAAAAACGTGTTAACAGTTGGACAAAAATACAGAAAAGTTCTAAATTAACTAAATATTTCCTGAGTCAATAGAACCCCTTTTTTGTTAATTGGCACAGTGGAAATATCTAGGGATGAATACGATTTGACAAAGGAAAAGATAATCAGAGATAATAATTTCAACGTTGTGCATATTTATTTGATAGCACCATGATGAGTACATTTTGTAAACCTTGAAAACCATTTTGCTACACAGAATTGTTCTTTATTCGGACTGGACACTTACATTTTTTTTTACCTGTCTTTAATTTGAAAAACAAAAGCATTGTAATTCACATTTTTCTGACCGTGTAATACAGTACAAAATAGTCATTTATGTTTTAATCTGCTGTACATATAATAGTAAATATTAATGTTTAAACGTGTAATTATTTTTTCTGTAAAGAAAACAAACACCGATATTGCACTGTTTCACTGGAGGGCGCTGACACAAAGCACCAGGTGGTCAGGGAACAACTTGAGAGAGGAGGCCATTCACGAGCCTGTTTTAGCTACACACAACTAGCTACTGTTAGCTAGCCGGCGGCTAACGAGCAAGCTAAAACATCAGTTTGTCTTAATGTCGCCTGTCTTACCAAGTGATGGCAGGAGAACAGTATTCACAAACCGAAGCTGGTGAGTACTGAGCGGCCACTTGATCTGCGAGTAAAGATTTTGCATTAATACAGTTCACAGTTGTTTGTCAGCTAGCGCGCTAAGTACCCGAGTTCAACCTAACGTTAGCTGGGCTCAATAGCAACATTAGTTAGCATCATGCTAACAACACCTCACTTTCTTTGCAGAACTATATTACCTCATTGCCAGATTTCTGCTGTCTGGACCTTGTAAAAAATCAGCAAAGGTAACAACCCAAAATAAGCAACATATTAACTAAAATCGGTGATAAATCGTCTAAATAAGTAGCTGCTGCTAGCAGCTAACGCTAACGGAGTGTGTTTGTTGTTAGGTTCTGGTCGAGGAGCTGGAGGAGTATGAGGTAAGTTCAGCTGGTCCTTTCTGTGTTTATTCTCGTGCGTGGTTTCCGTATTGATGCCTATCTGTTGGCTTTTTTGGAAACGTTTCAGTATTTTTTGGCTGGTATCATATAAAATAGCTTGTTGCCGAGCCGGGACGCTACTAGCCGTTGTGTGTCAATTTAACGGCTTGTTTTTTTTAAACTTTAGTTAATACCTGAACGATGGAGTTGGAATGGGAAGAAATACAAACGGACCTTTCAAGACTGGGTGAGTGTGAATTGTCACAATTAACTTTTTTAATCAAATGAGGCGTATAACTTCTCATTTAATCGGCAATTGACTCGAAGCAGATGTGTATATTTTAGTAAAATTTACCACCGAGAATAAATGCGGTTGTAATGGGTTTATGTTTATGATAACACATTTTAACATTTATGTAAGCATAGGCCCGTCGGTGAATAACTATATATAGGCTTAGCCATTGTGTGGGCTAGTAGGAGGAGAATGGAGACGAGGGCGGGTTGTGATACGCTGAGCCACATCCACAGAGCTGTCAGTCTTCAGTTGTAGCCAATGAAATCACAGTTGTCTGTGCGGGCGAACCAGAAGATTCGTCAGAGAATCTTTTCATTGGCTGTGAACTTCTCTGTCCCGCCTTTATCTCCTTCTCCCTCCTTTCTAAGGCTCCTGATTATTAATCAACTACATTCCATTAAAAAAACGTGATAGATATTGTTATTAGAGCAGGTATAAGCAAGAAAACACTGTTTTTCGAATTGTATCAACATCAAATCGTTTTGTTTAACTGATTGTGGAGCTGTCACATATATCGACCACAGAGATGTAACGTATATTATAATTTATGGGTTTGTTATTGAATGCTTCTGATATAGTAGTTGTTGTATGCCTTTGTAATAACTGTATCTGACTCCTACAGGTGACTTTAAACCAGCACATTCCTGCAGACTATCTGCTCCATGTTTGTCGGCGGATAGGTCCGCTTATAGAGAAGGAAATCCCACCTAGTGTTCCTGGAGTCCAAACCCTTCTTGGACTGGGAAAACAGTCCTTGCTTCGTACCACCAAAAGTGTGTATTTCACTCATATCTGTCTTTTTGGTCATTAATGTTGTATTTATATAGATTTATTGTTTGTGTGGTTTGTTGCAAAAAGATCTGTTTCCAAATCGTTATCACACCTTCCACAATATATATTTTATTTTATCTACCCATGTAATTAAGGTTGCAGCCACAAAGTATGCAGCGGCTCAGCTGTCGCTGCACTCCATCGAGGACGTCCACCAGAACCTCCTGTCAGCAATGGCAACCCTCCCAATGTTGGTGTGTGAAACTTTAACTTTTTTTGCCCCGAGACCTAGTGAAATATGTCATCTTTAGCACTGGTCGTTCTTCTTTTAATCATTGCTGTTTGTGTTCATATGAAGTGTCCATCATGGGTGCTCGCCAGGCCACAGGCACAGCTCGTTTCAGCCAGGCCGTTCCGTCTTCCTCCTACCAACACATGAAGATACACAAACGTATCCTTGGCCACCTGTCTTCAGTCTACTGTGTAGCCTTTGACCGCACCGGCCGTCGGATATTTACGGTGGGTGTTACTTTCAGGATCGGATGATTATTGCAACAAAATTAAGTTTTATTGTATCTCACTAGTTGTGTTTTCATCCGTTTAGTGACCTTTTAGAAAACCATTCAAGCAATAAGTTAAAAGAAGATAAATTAGATGTCTGGCCAACTCTCCAACTAATAAGGGATGTTCTGATCAGACACACATGAATGTGACAATGTCCCTCCTAACGTAACGTTTTTTTCCCACATAGCGAAATAGTGTCAACAATTACCCTAAAAAAGGATCATTGCAACTGCAAAATATTTTCTTTGAAAAAAAAAAAGTCATTTTACCAATTAAAGCAAGGAAATCTGAGGGTTGATTCTGTGTTGCTCAGCATCTGAGTAGTGCTCCAGAACTTGTTTAATATAGGTTCAGCTGGATCTGATGTACAGTGAAGTCACCATATAAGTTCTGCAACACCCTAGTGATTTAAAGGTAGCAAACTAGATGAAATCTATAAAGAAATGCAATTGTTATAATATACTGTGTGCATGGTATGGCTATAAACTTTTGACTGCTACAACAATATATTTTATTCAGGTGACATGAGTCGACAAACTGACAAATAATGCTCACAATAACTTACAATCAGCTCTTTCATTACCGGTTTGAATGACAATGAACACTGTTTTGTTGAAAACTGCCTTTTTTATATGTTGCCAATGTCACATGTGTTTTAGGGTTCAGATGACTGCCTGGTTAAAATCTGGGCCACAGATGACGGCCGTCTCCTGTCCACGCTCCGCGGCCACTCGGCAGAGATCTGTGACATGGCCGTCAACCATGAGAACACATTCATCGCCTCAGCCAGCTGTGACAAAACCATCAGAGTGTGGTGCCTGCGTACCTGCGCACCCATCACAGTTCTGCAGGCCCACGCTGCCTCCATCACATCCATACAGGTAAGATCCCTTTCAATAGCTGAAATAGGGTTGAAACATTTTACCTTAGTTTTTGTTGAAACCAAAGATTCTTTCGGCTCGATTTTCTGCACTTGTTCTGTACTCCTTTGCCCTGTGATTAACTAACACTGACTTCCTATCCCATAGTTTTGTCCAGCTATCAAAGGGACGACGCGATACCTGGCCTCCACCGGTGCAGATGGCATGGTGTGTTTTTGGAAGTGGCACTCGCTCAGCATGAAATTCCAGTAAGTGTTTTTAGCACTACTGTTTCTTGTCCTGGAAGAAAGGTCCTCTTTTTCCTGGGAATAACAGCTTTTTGTGATTCTCCTCTTTTCTTAGGGATCAACCAGTCAAGTTTGTTGAGCGTTCACGTCCGGGAGTACAGGTCTCCACTTCCTCTTTCAGCAGTGGTAAGTGTGTTCCCCTGACTGCCTGCTAACATTTAGTGTTCCAGATGTGTTTTCCTATCTTCTGTGATAAGCAAAGCAACGTCTGACAAAAACACCCTCGCTTTTGACTTGCTAGCAATGAAGCACTGAATGAAGAAGCATGTTAATCCAACTATTTTGTGTTTTTGACACTTTAGCAGCAGTTAGCTCTCAGCATAGGCCTAATAAAAAATGACTGCATCAGCATTAGCTTATTCCCAGAAATGAACAGGGACTCAGTGTGACGATGTCCTCTAAGTGACACAATAGATACAAACATAGGTCATAGAATATGGATGTAAGGATATTTATTGTAGACTAAATGTTTTCTTAACAGGTGGTATGTTCATGGCAACCGGTGGCACTGATCATCTGATAAGAGTTTACTACCTTGGTGGGGAAACTCCTGTGAAGGTTTCTGAGATGGATGCGCACACGGTAATAAACCAAACCCAGCAGCTGCATTATTTTTGTTCGTCTCTGTTTAACTTCATTCATACAAGATCTACCTGTAACTTAACCAAATGTCCTGTTTTCCTCTTTTAGGATAAAGTTGTAGTCGTCCAGTTTAGCAATAACAGTGACAGGTGAGTGTGTTGTGCTGAGAACATAGTCCTCAAACATATTTTACCTGTGGATTTCCATCCTCTGACAGTGTTTATGTGTCCAGCCTAAGGTTTGTGAGCGGCAGTCGTGACGGCACAGCCAGGATCTGGCATTACCAGCAACAGGAGTGGAAGAGCATCACCTTAGACATTGCTGCCAGGCTCCCCGGGTAAGAGGGTGAACCATATTCATGATGCCTTTGCTGCCTCTTGTCTATTTGTGGTTCATTTCTGATGGGATATTTTCCTCCAGGAGTGCTGTCACCAACGGGGATGATAAAACTAAGCTAGTGGTTACCATGGTGGCGTGGGACCGGGCAGACAGCACCGTCATCACAGCGGTGTCAAACTACCTGCTTAAAGTGTGGAACACAACCACCGGACAGCTGCAGCATGTTCTATCAGTGAGTAGATGAAGCAAGTACTGCATCAAAATAAGCAGTTTTTCACCAACCTAGCGACTTAAATGTTTGTTTTTCTCCCTGTTCAAAGGGTCATGATGATGAGGTGTTTGTGCTGGAGGCTCATCCCTTTGACTCCCGCATCATGCTGTCTGCTGGCCACGATGGCAACATTTACATGTGGGACCTGACCAAAGGAGCCAAGATCCGTAACTACTTCAACATGGTAATTGTTCTATGAGGAAAATGACCCACCATTAGTGTCTTTACCTATGCTGCTGTCATTGAGATAACATTAAAATATTTTGTTTCCAGATTGAAGGGCAAGGCCACGGTGCTATTTTTGACTGCAAGTTCTCCACTGATGGACAGCATTTTGCCTGCACTGACTCACATGGCCATTTGCTCATCTTTGGATTTGGCTGCAGCAGACGTTATGAGAAGGTAACCGCACATCAGTGTTGGTCAAAGTCACTCTATTATTTTCCTATTTTCTTTAAAGGAACTACATTTGGAATGTTGGATATGTGGTTAAACATAAATGATCTGCAAAGGCTAAAATCACAAAGTTCCCTCCAGAGGGAGTTTCTCTCCAACACGCGCCCCCCCTGCCTGAAACACTTCAATTGTAGTCCTTTGTTAATTCTGCAACATAGTGACATTACGACGCAAGCAATAGGCTAACGGACATTTCTAACACAAGCTAACCAATGAGAGCAGACTGGGCTCTGGTTTCAGACACAGGGTAAAAAAACAGGCAGTGTGAGAAAAATAAAGAGCTTTTTGAACGTTAAAGCATAGAGACATGTCCCAGGAGAGACACTACCAGTGATGGGCAAGTTACTTCTAAAATGTAATACAGTACATATGACTTATTACTGTCTTTTTAAAGTAATAAGTTACATTACATTATTACTGTCTCTGAACTGTAATGTGTTACACTACTTTTGCGTTACTTTGAGTTACTTTCACCAAAATAACCTCTAAAGTATGGCTCTAAATGCTAAAATGTAGTTTATTGCAGCTCATTAATTAAAGTTATCTATCTATCTGGCAGTTCATGCTGAACATTAGGAAAAGAGCTAGAAATTAAACTCATGCTCCATTTAAGTGGGCTGAATAATATGTGATACCGGTAACATTACGTCTCTGTGTGTTATTAACAACATGTTAGTGGAGCCTCTGCACGGCCCTGTGACCTGCTGTATATGAACAAGTCTCCATGGCAACGTTAGCTCACCTTGTCATTGGTGTGTTAACGGGGATTTGGCTGACAAGCTTTCTAAAAGCCGGCGATTCCACAGAGGACAGAGGCTGCATATCTTCAACACTCTGCCACGAGTCTCTGAACTTCTTGGGGTTCAAGAGGCAGACCCAGAGAAAGTTACCCTCTGTTGCTTCGGCCTGCGCGCTCTCCTGTCTTTCTCTGTTCTTTTCTCCGAGCCTGCAGCTCTGCATTGTGAGCCTGCAGCTCTGCATTGTGAATCTGTTTCTGCAGCCCTCTTAACCAATAGTAAACAGGCTTACTGAGTTACTATTCTACCTGCACAATTGTTTCTCTGGTGTCGGAATGTCTCGCGATGTTTGTGAGTTCTTAGAAACAACACACCACATCATTTGGGGTTAAAATGTGTTGTAACTGCGTTACTGAGAATTGTAACGGGTATTATATTACCCACATTTCAGAAGTAATGCATTATATTACTGCGTTACAGCAAAAAGTAATACATTACTGTAACTCTGTTACTTTTGTAACGCGTTACACCAAACATTGGACACTACATACAAATATGAACCTGAACATGAGCAGAATAGGGTCCCTTTAAATCTATTGTATGGATCTTAGAACAGCAAACTCCCTTGAAATGTTTAAAAGTACAGTTAAAAAACTTTTTAATATGGATTAACTTGTATTCTCACTGGTATTATTGTCAGTGTTTTACTGTATTTCTTCCCTGTTTTGCTTTTATTTTTAAGTTTCACTTCAAGGGAATTTCATTAGGATCACTGTTGATGTTTAAGATTGTTCTCTATTTATTTAGGTATTGTTGTTATGTTTTCTTCATGTTCTGT
This sequence comes from Eleginops maclovinus, assembly GCF_036324505.1. Classification (NCBI taxonomy): domain Eukaryota; kingdom Metazoa; phylum Chordata; class Actinopteri; order Perciformes; family Eleginopidae; genus Eleginops; species Eleginops maclovinus. The sequence continues at coordinate 22,388,014 of NC_086359.1, read as the reverse complement.
AAAGCACTTTGGGCTGCTTTGTGCATGAAAGGTGCTATACAAATAAAGTTTATTATGGAATATGTACACCCCCCCCTTTTGGTATAAACACAAATGTGCTCCCGATTCCCTCCAGATTCCTGATCAGATGTTCTTCCACACGGACTACCGACCTCTCATCCGGGATGCTAATAACTACGTGCTGGACGAGCAGACGCAGCAAGCTCCACACCTCATGCCCTCACCCTTCCTGGTGGACGTTGATGGAAATCCTCACCCTCCTCACTACCAGCGCCTGGTGCCAGGGAGAGAGCACTGCCAGGAGGATCAGCTCGTACCCCAACTAGGATACATGGCTAACAGTAAAGACAGGCTCCCTTATTCTCTCACACCATGTACTCCAAATGCTTTCACACTTGGGAAGTATAACCGTTTGACCAAATCTTTTCTTTTGTTGCTGCTTAGGTGAGGGTGAGTTGGTTGAGCAGGTACTCGGTCAGCAAACAGCAGAAAACCGAGAAAGCCTGTTGGACAATCTGATCAGGCAGTTGCAGGACGAGCAGGACGGGCGTCAGATCCCAGAGCAGCCGGCCGAAGAAGCAGAGGGTATGTTTTACTTTACTTTATGTAAGCAACCTTTCTGCATTTTTTGTTGTCCTAAAATTCTGTATAATGGTAGGTTCACACCAAATGTAGAAGTGCTCAATCTTCAGTGACAGTTTGGGCTTCAGTTTTTTTGTACTGTGAAAAACACACTTATAATCTACTATAAAATGAATTCCAACACAGAGAAATGTTGTCAGTACTTTAGAGAATACAATGAAACATTTTTGTTTAAGACAAACACAAACCTTTAAATAATAAAACCAGAGAAAGTGGTCTCTTAATTGTTTCCGGAGATGTATAAAGTGTACAGTGTGTGAATACTAGATTTTTAAATAGTTACTTTCTATTTAAAAAAATACCATATTACCCATGTAATGTCTCGCCAGAACGAACAATTTTCTTCTCAATTCTTAGAAGGCAACGAAGCAGAGGGGGAGGCCTCCTCTGAGGCTGGTGCCCCCCGCAGGAGTGGGCAGGTGGACGGGGTGTGGCAGATGCAGCATAACGCCCTGCCAAGTCAAGTGGCTACCGAGAGAGACCTGCTGGCCTGGAGCCGCAGGGTGATGGTCAATGAGGTGCCGCACGGGATCTCCAGGTGAGGGAAATAGAAATGTTGGATGTGAGGATATCACAGAACGATTATAACAGTGAAATCAATTTAGCTTTTTTATTAACCGTGGATATTTCATGATGGATTTCTTATTAGAGCTGTGGAGCAATGCAGGAAAGCCAAAGGCGACATGGAATGTTCTCTATACAACGCAGAGAGGCGGAAGAAGCCAGCATCCTGCACACCAAAGGTACACTACTCTTTACCACACAGTCATTTCAACAACTAAATACTGTCTATTACTTATCTTCAACCCTCCTTGCGCACTTTATAGAGTGATCAGCTGACGTCTCGCCTGCGCTCCCTGCGGCCGACCAAGAAAAAGCAGCAGCGCCATGCTTATCAGACCCGCTCAGCTCAAGTCCGTCGTCCTCGGAGGAGTCGGAATTCCAGCAACCGACTTGAAACTGACAGCCAGATGGAATCTGACAGCGATGGGAATGTACGTTCCCTCTTAATATCCAAACATCACATACCGTCTGTTAACCACCTTTCAGGATAATACAACTGTGTGTATTTTTATTGACAGGCAGCAGAGCAGGTGGAGCAGAGCGAAGCGTCCTCTGATGGGGAAGCTCGGTGGCAGAGTGAAAGCAGCTCCTGGTAAAGATCTTCTGACGGAGAAGTGTTTGAGATGTGTTTATGATCACTAATCTCACATCATAACTCTTTTATTCTCAGTGACTCCAGTGAGTATTCTGATTGGACAGCCGACGCTGGGATCAACCTGCAGCCACCGAAGCGACCAACCAGGAGGCAAGCACAACCCCAGGCTTACAGCAGCTCGGAGGAGGAGGAAGGAGATGGCAGTACAAAGGAGCCCAGGAGGAGGGACAACGAGAAAAAGAAGAAGCCTAAGGAGACCAAACAGGTACGCTAACATGACCTCCTTAAAACGTCTTGACCTCACAGCACAGGAGGAGTTATGTACCTCAACATGGTTCCTATTGCTTACACCTAGAAACCTACATCCTCTCTGGCTGGGCTTGATGCAGAGGAGTGGCTGCCCCCATCATGGATAATGGAGACCGTCCCACATCGCTCTCCTTTTGTTCCACAGATGGGGGATGAGGTAAGATTCTTGGCTCTTATAGAAAACTGAACGGTTCATAACGTGCGTTTTTGACAACATCTCTCATGTCTTCTTCCAGCTCATCTACTTCAAACAGGGCCACCAGGCTTATGTCCGCGCTGTCCGCAGGTCTAAGGCTTACAGCATCAACCCTCAGAAGCAGCCGTGGAACAGACTCGACCTCAGGGTGAGGAGCAGCAAGCCAGTGTTGGGAACATGTTCTGTTATGTTTTACAACTCAAGAAGGAGCAGCAGCCGAAAAGAATTCAGGAAGCGTCTCGTCAAGCGTTCATTAATTTGAAGTTATGATATGATAAGTCTACAAAGGAACTTGGCCAAGGTCCTCTCCTGTTTCACTGATCCACAGTCCTCGTTCGAGTAGTTATGTCTCACAGATTCAAGGGATGAAGCCCCGATCTCTCGTTACAAAACATTCTAATGTCTCTCTAGATTGAATAAAGTCATCTCCCATTGGTTGGCGGCGACGGGGACGGGTCCTCGGCGCATTCTGCTTCAACATCTTCGGTCGCCCTCTAGTGACGTAGCCAAATAACATTCCATTCATTATATCTTGTTATATAATTCTTGTGATGCTTGTTGGGAATATTACATACTTAAACACAGTTGATATCGTAGCGTCGATGAGTGGGAGTTGGAGGCGGTGTGTTTAGTATGACACTCCACGCGTCATTCTCCCTATCCTCACAGACACAATATCCTATTAGCTACATCCTACGGTGAAGCTCAAAACAAATAACAACCGGAAACCGGAACTCCAAGGTGTCGCCCAACTCCCGGTCCGTGGGGCAACACTACTACAGTGAATTATGTCTCTTAAAGTTCCGGCACAATATATTGATTTATTCTACCAGTTCCTTTAGACAAGAGTGTGAACGCAGCAGCCAAATGTTGTCATTTGTGTAATGGGATGTACATAGCCTGGTGAACATTTGGCAGAGCCTTACCTTGTGTTTTCTCTTCTGCCTCCTCAGGACCAAGAATCTGTGAAGGTGGTTGGAATTAAATATGAAGTTGGACCTCCCACCCTGTGCTGCCTGAAGCTGGCTCTGTTGGACTCTGTCTCAGGGAAGATGACCAGTGACTCTTTCTCCTTAAAGTAAGCACCATTAGGAATATGATATTATTTATGTTTACAAAAATGTAAATTAAATCATGCCTGCATTTTGAATTAAATGTTCATTCCCACATTCTAAAGGTACCATGACATGCCGGATGTTATAGATTTTCTGGTACTGCAGCAGTTTTACAACGAAGCTAAAGAGCACAACTGGCAACCAGGTGAGTGTTTAGAAGTGATGACGGACTGTACCAAACACAGCATTCAACCAAAAAACTCAAACGTACAACAAACATGTATAACACAAGACTTTTAGAAAAATGGGAACTATTAAATCACTCCCTTTTGCATTCAGTGTTCAAACCAGCTCCACAAGGCGTACTTAAAACCTGACCAGGTATATACGGTGTTTAGCATACTGTTCAATATAGCCATATGGGGCTTTAAATATCAGGGTTTTTTTTTCACAAAAGCTGATATTCTTTATTTATAGTTTGAGAGGAGTTTAATTTAATATCACCAGCCACAGAAAACATGATTTCGGTATACGCAGTTTGACACCTTGACCCACATCAGATCTGTAACCGTCTAGCTGAATGTGAGTCTTGTGTTGAAGTGTCCTCTTCTCTGCTTCAGGAATGAGGTTCCGCAGCATCATTGACGACGCCTGGTGGTTTGGCTCAGTGGAAGACCAGGAGCCTCTGCAGCTAGAGTACCCAGACAGCCTGTTTCAGTGCTTTTCAGTGAAGTGAGTCCGTCTCTCTGCAGTGTGTGTGTGTGTGTGTGTGGCTGCTGTACGAGTCCTCTGCTCCAACAGAGCGCTCTGTTAATCCCATGCTCTCCCTTTTTAAGGATTAAGGAATTATGGTTTTATTTTCTTGTTTCAACAGGTGGGATAATGGTGAGAGGGAAAAAATGAGTCCCTGGGACATGGAGCCGATTCCTGAAGAAGGTCGGTGGTATTATTGATGTGAGGATTAACTGGTTAGAGTGTGAAGGTATATTAGATACCAGAAATGATCTTTAATAAAGATAATCAATCAATAAACTTTGTAAAATCTCCAGAAAAATGGCACATGAATATACATACTGTAAACATTTCCAATATAATATTGCACAAGACATTATTTATTGGTATTTACTCCCAAGGCTGCATTTGACTGTGATACAGTTGAATGCCTCTAATTTGTTTATTTTATTATCTCCTCCCTCAGTAACTAAACTTTTTCTTTCCTGACAAATGTTGTGGCTTCATCAGCTGCGTTGCCTGAGCAGGAGGGTGACGGTGTGGAGGTGGCAGAGGAGGAGCTAAAGGCTCTGCTTTACACGCCCCAGGAGGGAGAGTGGGGCGCTCACACGAGAGACGAAGAGTGTGAGAGAGTCATCTTTGGCATCGATCTGCTCCTCACATTGGGTAGGCCTGAGAAGGGTCGATGGTAGTTTACAGTAGAAGTGTGACCTGGTTCTGGATTGACCTCCCTCCTGTTCATCCACAGACGTCGCCAAGGCCTTCGCGTCACCTGTGAATCTGCAGGACTACCCTCTGTACTGCACTGCTGTGGCTTACCCCACCGACCTCAGCACCATCCACAAACGACTGGAGAACCGCTTCCACAGGTGCGCACAAACACCACCTCACACAGCCTTACCTTTCAGTCAAAGGCTTGCTTAGGTTACTACTCTTCTATTCAGTCATGGTTCGATTTAGTCAACCACATTCCTTTTTCTAAAGAGATGTTAGTCTAAAGAAACCCTAACTATTTTAGTATTAGTTGGTGAAATCTAGTCCAAATATCACCTTGTTTCTGTCATCAGAGGCCCTGTTGTTGTGATTGTGAACTATAATTAAGTAACTTCAAGTCAATCGTTGTGTGTTGCACAACACAGGAAACAAAACTGCTCTACTACTATAATAACTAACTTTTTATTTATTGATGTTGATGCTGTATCTCATCATAAAGTGGCATGTTAATTATTTTAAATTCCACTATTACAATATTAATACAGACAATTTATGAATCTGACAAACAAAGAAAATGAGTTGAAGCGGAAGGGCAGAAAGCATAGCTTCTACAGAAAGTAGCCCTCCTGTTAGTCATCCAGTTGCAGGATAATAAAAAAAAGAAAAGATAAATCAATAATTAAATTCTATATACACCCAGTTTCCAGGGTGAAAGGAAAATAATGAGGTACCTACAAGTTCATCTCATTCTATTTTTATATAAATTGAGATAATGACGATTATAGCCATCATAATTATAATTATAAATACTATTCTTCTCATCATCATTGACATACATCCATATCATTTTTTTTTATGTAAACAAAAGCACAATGAACTAAAAATCAAAACAAATAAATGAATGAAATAAAAACAAAGAACATAGATGAGGAAACTTGTGTGTGTGGATGTGCTGCAGGAGGATCTCTGCATTGATGTGGGAGGTGCGCTACATCGAACACAACGCCCGCACTTTCAACGAACCCCAGAGCCCCATTGTAGCAACTGCCAAGGTGGTGACGGACGTTCTCCTGCGCTACATCGGGTAAAGCTCTACACAGCCCATGTACCACCCCCCCATCCCCCCTCATATACTTGGGCAGCAATGGTTATTAGTCCTGTGTCTTATGCCTCCGTCTGCTTCAGGGACCAGAGCTGCACCGACATCTTGGATCTGTACCACAAGCTGAGGTCTGAGGTCAGCAGTGGAGGAGACGAGGTGAGCGCTTGTTGGTGATTTATTTGTGATTGGGGTTTTTTTTGTGGCCGTCTTTGGCTCTGGAGATAGAGCTGTCGTCCTTCAATCGGAAGGCCGGTGTTTCAATCCCCTTCCCCCGCAGACAACATGTCAAAATGTCCTTAGGCAAGATACTTGATCCGAAATTGATCTGGATGCCATGGCCAATGGTGTTAGTCTCCCTGAACAGTTGGCAGCCTCTGTATGGATGTGCACATTGAGGGAAGCAAAGACTGTAGAAATGCTACTTAAAATGAAGTCCATTCACCATATTTTGATTATGGTGGCAGGTTTTTAGTGTTTTTGCTGTAAATATTCATTTAGGTGTATATGTGCTCCTCTGCAGGCTGAGCTGGATGTGGACTCTGACACTCCTGGCACATCAACAGGACATCGGGTAAACCAGAGTCCAGTATCCCACAACAAATACAAATCATCTGCAGTACTTCCACTGGTAGTTAATATCCTCTTCTCTCTGCCAGGGAGCCAACCAGAAGCGCGGTGTGGTTTTGGATGTGAAATTTTGGCGAGGGCAATGCAAAGAGCTGGTGCGTCGAATGATGGTGTCACCAGATTCCGAGCCATTCAGGCAGCCCGTGGACCTCTTCGAATATCCGGTAAAACCATTTTTGCCTCACAGAACTTGAAATAACTTTAAAAGTAAAAGCAGAAACCTCATTGAACTGAACCTCTTTGTTTGTTGGATGCAGGACTATCGGAACATCATCGACACTCCCATGGATCTGGCTTCAGTGTCAGAGACGCTGGCCGCAGGGAACTATGAAAGCCCGGTGGAGTTTGCCAAAGACGTGCGCCTCATTTTCAGCAACTCCAAAGCATACACACCTAACAAGAAGTCCCAGGTGATGCAGCGTCACTAAGCGGTCTGTGTGAAGACTGACAGAGGGGTAGTCTGGTAGATTCACTCTGACCTTCTTGTTTTAGATCTACACCATGACCCTCAGCCTGTCGGCCTTCTTTGAAAGAAACATCATCTCCATCATCTCCGACTACAAGTCTGCCATACAGAACGAGCGGCGGACCCGTCAGAGACTCAGTTACAGAGACAGGATGCACAACGGAGGCAGCTCCCCCCCTTTAAGTCCATCGCCCAGGTGCTGACCCGCCCCACAAACCTGACACACCTCATCATCTGATCTTTTTGATTCCAGGGTACACTGGGTATCAGAGGCCTGTTTTACTCTCAGCTTAAATCCCTAGTCCTGTGCCAAAAAGCTGTTTACAAGCTAATAATAATATGCTCATGTTCAGGTTCATATTTGTGACTCCACTGGGACATGTTTCCATGCTTTAATCAAAAAGGTCGTTATTTTTCTCATACTGCCTGCTCTGCAGCACCTCTTTTCACCCTCCCAACGTTGGGATCCTTTGCAGACCATTTACATGCACACATTTTGAGATATATATATCACATTACACAAACACAACCGAACTTTCCCCAACATTAGATATTTGGCAGATTACAAAATAATCAGAAAAATAAATAAAAGCACATCCACAAACAGAGTACAGCTTACAATTCTACAAATAGATGAACCATATTCAATATTTCCTCCCAGGCGTTTAGTCTTTTCACTTTAACCTTCATTTAATGTCCCCATTTTTTATAAATTCCAAAAACAATTGGTATCCTGCTTTTTAATTTATTTCTTTTATTCTGAAATTGTTCTTCTTCTTCTTTCTGTTTCCATATGTCCAGCTCTAAAGGGAAGCACAAGTCAGGAAAAGTGTTGAAGCCAAAAAAATCCCAGACCTCAACGAAGAATCGCTCTCGGAGAGCACGGCAGGGTACGACCGTGCTGCGGCTTCATGTGTTTTAGCTCTCGGTGTTGTGCAGAATCATTTTGAAAATTGTTGTCTGTAGCAGTGATGGGGAAGTAACACAATCATTACCCTTCCAAAATGATACATTTAGTCTATTTTGGTGTCTCACTGATCTAATCGCATTTTGACTGTAAAGACCACTGATTTTCCTTTAATCGATGTTGCATTGCTACAGGAATTATGTGTTAAACATGTAATGCTTCACACTACAGATGTACTGTGAAAAAAGATTAGAGTGTGGATGAGTAATAAGGATTATTTTGTTGATTCAGCTCAAAGCAGTAGTGTAGCAGACGAGGAGAAGGAGGAGGAAGAAGAAGAAGAAGCGGAGGAGGAGGAGGAGGAGGAGGAGGAGGAGGAGGACGACGACGACATCCAGCCTGCTTCCCCAGATTCAGGGACGAGCGGAGAGAGCAGAAGCCAGGGGTCGCTTCGGCTGACCCGCAGCCAGGCGACTCCAGTGAAGAAGTCAGGTAGGACGAGCAATACATCTCACACAAATCAGAGCAATAAAAAAACTATTTCTTTGAAAGGAATTGATGAATTTTAATGCAAAAATGGCAGAAATGTTGTTTTACGCCCAGAAAGAAACCTTGGACCTGGAGGAACTTTGATAGACATTTCCCAAAATGTTCTGACATTTTATAGACTAAACAATCTTTAATATTTGTTAATAAATTATTAATGGTAATAAAGTTGCAGCCAAACCAAACATGTTCTGATGTCGGTTATTTTCCTGTGACGTTAAAGCATTGTGTTTTATTTCATCAGGGCACAGGCGTTACCTTCATGTCAGCAACGGCTCCAGGAAACGCCACAGGCGAGAAGCGCCACAGGCGGACGACGACGATGATGATGATGATGATGATGATGAAGATGAGGAGGAGGGGGAGGTGGCAGGGGCAGCAGCAATAGCTGTTGCGTCTGGGCCCAACAGCTCCTCATCAGATTCTTCTTCCAGCTCATCGTCCTCCTCCTCTTCCTCCTCGTCGTCGGACAGCGAGAATAGCTCAGAGTCCGAGATGGAGAAGTTTGTAGAAGGCGGAGATCACGACTACAGCAAAGCGCCCTGCCTGTCGCTGCGCCTCCCCGCCAAGGGAAAGGTGGTGGCATCAGGGAAAAGGAGACACAAGGGAGGAGGGGACGCGGCACAGAGACCTAAAAGGGCACGAGTGCAGCCACCAGTAGGAGAGGAGGAGGAGGAGGATGAGGATGAGGAAGAGGAGGAGGAGGAGGAGCAGCAGCAGCAGCATGAGGAGGAGGAGGAGGAGGAGGGTGAAGATGAGCAGAATGGAGATGAGGAGGATGGAGAGGGGGAAGACGAAGAGGGGGAGGAAGAGGAGCAGCAGCAACTGGTGGGTGCACAACATGTAGAAAATGAGGGAGAGATGGAGGAGGATGAAGAGGAGGAGCCAGAGGAAGAGGAAGAGCCAGAGGAGGAGGAGGAACCCGAGGGGGAGGAAGAGGAGGAAGGGGTTGCGGCAGCGACGAGAGGCAGCCAGTGCAAGTCCCGCCGGGTGAGCACGCGCAACCAGGGCCGCAGGACAGTTCTGTACCAGGACGAGTCGGAGGACGATGGCCACGGGTCGAAGGAGGACCCCCTCAACCTGGGCCGGTCCCGCTCAGGGCGGGTCCGCAAGATGACGGAGAAAGCCCGCGTCAGCCACCTCATGGGCTGGACTCACTGACCTCAAGAAACTGTAAAACATGAGAAATACTTCAGGGATTTTTCTTTCTTTTGTACAAGTGTAAATATAATATATAAATGACTTGTTCTTTCTATCCGAGACCGCTTCTGAAACCGATCGCTGGTGCTCATGACGTGTTGCCATGGAGGGGTTCCCTTCCCTGGTGGACAGAGCCACGGTTTAACATCATCGCTCTCCAACTCACCTCGGCCTTACTGCCCGCTGCTCCTCTTCCTCTCGTCTAGGAATAAACACTACCACCCCTCTCCTCTTCCCCCTGCTCACCAAAGAAAGATGCGGTGATGCCAAATATGGTGCTCATATTTTACTTCTTTTTTTTTTTTTCTCAGCGCGTAATCTAACAGAACTCTTTGTGGTGGTTCAGTCATTTAAGGTAACAGATCAACTGTTTTGGTACTTTACTCACAACCTTAGCCTTAGTTTGAGCTGACATCACTCAGATTTATTTCCATCTGTAGCTCGAGTGTTATAGACACTAGCAATACTTAGGATTCAGTGACTTCAGTCAGTAACATCCCACCTCCTGCAGCCTCCTCGGGACAGTCTGACGTCCTTGGCCTGTGAATGTTTATTGTTCTCCCTGCTTCCCTCTCGGTGGTGTTGACTGTTTTATCGGTTCTTCAATTCTGTTAGAATTGGGTGCTTTTTTTCTTCTTTCATTTGTTTATTTTTTTTAAGGGGAAAACATTGATCTTTCTGGGGTAAATAAGCCACTCCATCCCGTTTTGTATTTATCATACTCCCTGGTGGATCAGACCCGCAGCAGTTTATTCGTGGTTGCTTTCAATACAACTTCTCCACCCAGCATGTGCAAAAAAACAAAGGGGTCCCTGGCGTACTCTCTTCCACAATAATATTTATTTTTCCATTGTATTATATCAAGGATACTTTTGCGTACGTCGACAGTGAGGAGGAAAATATTTGCACATTTATCTACACCTTGTGGCAGCTGAGTGATCGAGATACTGGAGAGAGAGAGAGAGAGGGTTATTATGTGACAATGTTTAAACTGTGCCAGCACACCTTCAGTCTTTTTTAAAATTATTTTTATAGTTTGAACAACTAAATCAACTTCTTTTAACCTGTGTGTGGTAGAGCTGGGTGGCAACATTAATCTATGGCTATAAGCAAGGGTAGCGACCGTGGATAAGCCCTTCGTTAGTATGTTGTGCCATTTATTCCCTCCTGTTTTATCCACCTATGGACTGGTGGTAGATCATATGCACATTATACTACCTTTTCCCACTACAATCAGGCATGATGTTGGTGTCAGAATCCTTGTGTGGAGCTTTTCTGCACAGTTTTATAATGAGTGATTCCTCATTTTGCAATCAGCTCGCGTTTCTCATGTAATCGCATACCTTGTTGATGCTCCAATAAGGTTTACTGTGGCCCTGGGTTGGTAAATCTTCTGATGTAGAAACCAGGAAAGCTGACTCACAAAATGTGGTTTTAACACTGGGTGCTCTAATCCAAACCCCTCATCACTCATAGGAGAGAGGTTATTTTTTTTTTTTTCCTTGAGCTGAAGAGTTTGAGTGTCAGGTGCTCAGATAAAAAAACACACACTCAATTCAGCATCTAGGGTGCTCCAGGCAGCAGCATTACCCGCCTTCTTGGAATGACTCTGGCCGTTTGTGAGAAGACTGATTCATATTTTTGGGAATCTTATTTTCATATAGTAGCTGGCTCTTAGTCTCGCCTCGAAGCGTCAGATTAGTTGACGATAAAATACAACTAAAACATTCTACTGAAGATGGATTGAGATTATGTGACATGTCTTTTATACACAATGTTTTGATTGTAACTTCTTTTTTTAATAAAAAAAATCTAAAAATAATTTCATGGTTTTGGTCTGCTGCTTTCTAGATGTTTGTGGATGGGGTTTATCCAGCAGAGGCATCAGAAGCTGTTCACCCAGCACTTGGACGGAGTCATCTTTAAGATCGCATGGTCATAAAAACACGCACTGCAGGCAAATATTCAACAAGTACAAAACGCTGGCTCTGTAGAGACTGCGAGAGGTCGTCGTTAACCCGACTGAACCATTTTGATTCTGCGTTTGCTGCATTAATGCTGAGAGCTGGGGTGAGTCAGACAAGGAACAAACAAGGTTGAGCTGTGACGCACCGAGCTCTGCCACACCTAGAAACGGCAGAGACACTGGAGGATCTTGGGAATTACAATGGATCAATGTAAAGGTCACTTTTAAAGGGGCAACTCAAAGTGTGTCGCATCATACTGTAGTATGGAGGACAAAAGACGAGTTAATCAGCTGTTCTATTCCACCAAAGAACACCCTAAGCTCTTTAGTGATTAGCTTAAAAGTATTATAGGAACCAGGGGCAATTAAAACACTAAAATGTGAAAGTGAAAAGGCATATTTTCTTACAATGATGGGAATACCAACAGCTGATTTTTGGTTATGCGAGGAAATATGGCCAGGTAAAGAAATGTTTTTTTAATTTGCAAACATTTTTTTATGATTACATGGTGTATGTATGCATGAATGCAGATAAAGATGTGAGGGAGTTGTTTTTATTTATTACAGCAGTGGGATCATTTAATGTGTAAATTATGGAACTATAAACACCCACCTTCAAAAGACTCCAAATAGACAGGTCTTTAAGAAATCCATTTACAATAAATGCCTCCTAATCCTTCACCAAATTAGGTGAAACAACGGTGTTACCCATGATCTCTGACTGCTTTTTACCATAAATCCTTAAGATTCTAACTTTCAAACCATTTAAATACATTCTTTAAACAGTGCTTTGTTATCATTTTAGTTATTGCATGTGCATACAAATATTAATACATATTTAGTATTAAACTGTGACAGAGAAACTCTGACCACCAAAAGGAGACTTTAGACAAACATCTTTTGGGGTATTTATTACCACAAAAACACAACAATCTGCGCAACTACACATCATAACAGGAATACTTGAACTGTTCTACTTATGAACCTGTCGTAACGATACACAATACACCCAAATTCTCCAGATAGATACGTTACTTCAAAGCTACACTACAGCACACAGTGTTTTAGACGTTTTCAAAAATTAATCGTGGGTTCGCGAGCTGGTCATAAACACATTCATTACTCAAAAACAGCTAGGTGCATTTACATTGTGCTACAGTCACATATCCTTACCTGTACTTTCACCTACTTTCCTTCCTCTTGTGAAAAAGTACTGAGTATATGTACTGTATGCAAACACAGTGGACAAACACACCATGACAGAGTGCAATAACTGCTGGAATAATTCAAATGTGCGGAAACATCAGCAGGCAAAACCCTGCAAAACACTTATTAACGTCAATAAGAATAAACAACAGTCACCAAGTAATTCACACAAAACGTATGTTCAGCCTGTTGACGAGGAAAAGCAGAATTTGACATGCTATCTGGATTTTAAGTAGAAAGAAAACTTGAATAGATTTGATAATGGTCAATTCAATTTAGCAATGCAAAGCACGATCCAACACCCCACAATAACGTTTGGTTTTAATATTTGAAGTGGCTGTTGAAAATAATGAAGCTTTTCTCTGCATCAAGAAGCTTTTTAATGTTCAAAGAAAAAAGGCCCCCAATATTAGTATCTTATCATTATGAGAGATGGAGACCAAGAACACATTTTTCAGCCAATTTTGAACCTTGTTTCAAAGATTCATTTTCGTCATTGCCACTTGGATTCTTGACGTTTTTTTTTAAACCAATCAAAATGTATCAACGTTTAAAGCAAAATCTCTTAGATCAAACATTTCCATACAGCCCTAATGGAACCAAGCATTCGATCTCCTGTTTCCACCTTTGAAATGAGCTGTTAACATTCACATATATATAACTTATACTATCATACAAATATCACAGCATTTGTTTCTAATGTATTCCCTAGGTAAATTATGTTATTTTACTCTACAGTGAATACACAGGTACAATCTGAATTCACTCCACAGATACTGATGATTCACAAAACCAACTACAAAGGTTTTTTTAACCCTCAAAAAAATGTTAAAGATTTATCATTATTCAAACTTTAACTTCATCAATGCTTTGTAGCCAACAAGTATTATGTTCTTATATGTTGCAAATGTGTATCTTTAAACCATTGAGATTCGTCACATTACAACATTCTCCTCAACAGGGGACGGGGACCAAAGAGCCAAAGCTGAGCTGACACAGCAAAGAACAAAGTCCCTCCACTTCAGTTAGATCCTCTCCAGGAGCTCCCTAAAATGGGGCTCTTGGTGCTTCTTTGCTCTTTAAAAGTGTTCATCTTGAAAGGGTGCCTTGCTTTGTCTCCAGACCCCTTTCAGTTCTGACCTTCCATGTCATAATCAGGAGGTGTTTAAAGCATCAAACAACACTGTGCCGTGGTTGCCTGTTGTTGATAAAACTTCCATTTGTGCCTCTGCTTGCGGAGCACCATTCTGAAAGCAGCCTCAATGCCTCTCTGTGGGCATGTCACTGTCGCTACACCAGCCCGGTCTGCATGTGCACTTGTAGAGGGTAGGGGTGGTAGACGAGGGGAGGCTGAGCCTGGGTGATGAAGTAGCTGCTGTAAATCGGCTCGGCCATGTACGGTGCCGGCTGGTAGAAGCAGGTGACGTTGGCCGTGTTGGGAATGGCGTTCTGTTCGCCAAGCACTCTGAGAGCCAGAACTGTGATCATATTAAGCGTCTGCCTCCTCTCGTGTCCCATCAAACACACTGTGCTCTGGTCTATAACGCGCCGCAGGGTCATCAGGTAATCGTACTTGCTCGTCTCCTCGTTGCCTATGAAATGGCATTGCAGGTAGGCCTCGATCTTTCGCTGCTGCTCGCCTACGTCGGGAAAGTCAATGAAGAAGCGGGAGCACATGTATCGCTCCAAGGACTTGATCTCCGTCTCGCTGGCTGGACGGAAGTTCCTCACCAGCAGATCACTGTATTTCAGCAGGCCCCCTCCTCGGATCTCCTCTGGGTTGTGGGTGGCGATGAGGCGTAGGCGGAGGTGGTCCATCGCCTGGTCAAAGTCTCCATACATGCACTCCGCTTCGACAGTGATAGTAGGCTCCCCGGCTGCCCCGACCCATGAACTCGCCCCGCACCTGTTCTGCGCAGCGTCTGGGGTCTGATCACTGATCTGAGGCTGTGCATATGTGTGGCTTTGAGTCTCTAAATCAGGAGGCTTCCTTGAGTGTTTTGGCTTGACAGTTTGTTCCACAGTTTCATTGGAGCCAGTCCCATTCTGAAGTGTACTAGCTGGACTGCCTGTGGGAGCTGTGAGGTTCTCTGAAGCCTCTGACTTGGAGATCAGAACATTTGAACCATGAACTTGAGCACTGTCCAGCAAAGAAGGCTTTCGCTGAAGAGGTTTGGGTATCTCTATTGGTGGAAACAGCGGAGTTGTAAGATCTGACAACTCAGTCAGTAAAGACCAATTCTCTGGCTTACTGATCAACTTCCGTGACATTTTCCTTTGTAATTTTGGTGAAGGGCAATAGTCCGGTACAATATTCTGTGATGTGCTGCAAGTTTTCTTAGCGGGAGGAGGAAAGGAAAATTCAAGACGTGAATCTTGTGGGGAGTTCTCATTCCTGCAGATCACAGAGTCGACTTTGAACTGAGCAGTTTCCCAGCAATGGACTTCCTGCGGAGCTGAGTCTTCTGCTGATGGAGGAACTTGTGACTCAGACAGCTCTTCATATCTCTGCAGATTCAAACATACATGTGTCATCAGCGGATCACTGGCATCTGTTAATAACGTTTTAGGGGCTGAAAGTAAAGGATAATCACTGTGACACTGTCCTTTCTCTTCTCCTTTGTCCTCACATATCTCAAACACTATTTCTTCTGCCGAATGAACGTCTTCGATCCCATCCACTTCTTCCTGCTTTAAGTTAACGCTTGTGCATTCCGGCAACTCCTGCTGCTTTTCAACCACATGGTCAACCTTTGCACCTGGAAGCTCTTCCTCAAGCACCGGAATGGTTTCATCCTGACATTGGCTTTCTCTATTGGAGTCTTTTCCAACATCAGGTTCAACATCCGGAGGAACCCTTGATTGCTCTTGCTTTTGCTTTTCATCCTCATTGTGTCTTTTTGACAAATTCCCAGCATTCAAAGCCAACTTCCCTACTTGTTTCCTTTCAGTCTCCCAGTAAGACTCCAGCATGCGGTCTAATATTATCTGGAAGGAGTCCACGCTGAACTCGAACTGTCTTCGAAGGGAGCTGACGAAGCGGAGGCCGACGGTTTTAGATCTATTGTTTGAAAGCGAGATTAGGCTCCATCTGTCATGCTCGTTGAAAACTTTCACCATCTTTTGCACGTAGGCCTCCTTCATCGTCAAGCATGTGATCTTCCGTCTGTTGACTCCACAGGGGAGGAGGTCTCGTAGGCTGCCAAGCACCACCTCCCTTATCACCTGGAGGTCCTCCTGCCTGGGCAGCTCCACTCCAAAAATGATGTCCAAATCTCGGTAGCCGAGGCAGTTATCCCTCACCAGGACGTAGCTGGCCGTCGCGCCGTTGAGCCGTATGTCTTTCACCTGGATGTCTCTTTCCAACAGCCGATCCTTAACCACACGGATGATGTCTTTCGCTCTCACCTGCAGTGTGGGGAAATTTCCTCGTCCGTGGATGGGGATAACCTCAGTCAAAACTTTGTCCAGAGCTTGGATTTGCTCAAGGGTCAAGTTGTGGAACCTCTTCTCGGTTTGAATCTCCATCATCTTCACCTGTGAAATAGAGGTCTGACATACGTAACACAGTTTAAGGAATGACTGCCAATGAAAGATTGAAGCAGTACGACAGAGTAGACATCACATTATTTTAAATCTACTATACTTTTATTCTTTTGTCTTCTGTACAAAATACCCTTTTCAAATGGCAATGTGCACATAAAAGTGTATTTGTTTTGACACGTTTATCATCTAAACAGCTTGTCTACATCCTTGTCCTTTACAATATGTTTTCATTCATTTGTAAGCTTGAAAGTCTGGACTTCAGCAATCTGGCATTTGGTCTTTTCTTTTCCCCTGAATTGAAATGCACAATTGAACTGAATTAATTGCACTGAGGCCTTTTGGTGTGTTTTTACCAACATTTCTCTCTGATAGCAGTTTGTGCGATATGCAATGTGACATACCTAGCTGAGCATGAAAAATAGCCAATGCTCCAATGATCTTCGCCATTTAGCAAAAGGCAACAACATACTTAAAGCTGGGTTAAGCAGTATTTTATTGCATCATTAAATATTTCAAATTAGTTTTATATTTCAGATCATATTATGATAATATTTAATTGTATTGTATTTCATGTTGTCTGCGGCTGCAGGATGAGATCTGCATTTTTTAATTCAGGAATGTTTCTATTTTTATTTTCCATAAAACTGTCTACTATTGGGTACCACTTGAACTACAATACGCAGAAAGGCTATAATGGAATTTTTGCTTGATGATGACAAATAAATACTGCCTACCCCGCCTTTAATATGTGCTCTGAAGAGTGAGTGATGCTACCAACCGATTGCAACAGCATTATAACAAATGGCAGAGTCATCTGAAAGGCACAGTAATCGCTTCTAGTGATGCACTGAATCTTTTTCAATTCCTCATGTTGTACTTCTCTTTGCACAAGGTCGTAACAAGCAACAGCTTTCTAAGTAAAATGCAAATAAACATCTCACATTTATTTCTTTAAAAGCTTCCTAAATTGTCTTTAATAAGGTTGTCATGATAACAGATATTTGCTTTAAGCAATCTAGATCAGACAACACCCTGGTAACAAACAAATAAAGACACCATGCCGTAAGAGTGTTGAAAAGTTCTTTTCTGATAGTGATCAAATACATTCAAGTTGTACTATGAACGTCATCAGCTGTTTGCCACGCGATTTGTCACACTAGATTAAGATTCAGTGTGACTCACCTGTGTGTCATTCACTGGCTGGCAGCAGCAGGGAAATCTGGTTGGTGGGTCTATAATTGTCAGACAGACTGGACTTGTGTTTTTATTGTTGTGTAAACATGTTCATATGAGGTAGGAGTGCCGCTTAATCAAAACTTGGAATACCAAACAAGCCATATAAAGCTGTGCTTGTACACTAGATATTCATCCTCATAAAGTGATATGCTCATTCTTGCTGTTTTTAAAGTGACAACATTGTATTTGTTAAAGGAAGATTGTCTTAATTATTTTACGCTGACTCATTCACTGATGATGCAAATGTTTAAGTGTGTTGCTAGTAGGATTGACACGACTTTCACACTCTAAAGCTTTTATGACAACATAGGGATAATTTATGGATCCACAGGGTGTTTTGAAAGATAAATGATCGGATCCTGTCTATTGCATTCAATAAAACCCAATGAACTTGTTATTTAAAGCTTTTACTCATGTACTTTCAGATGTGTTTTATTTAAAGGTGAATTAAATTTGACATTTTTTCCTAGTATTTCGGAAATTGCATCAATTACATATTTGCCATTTATTGGGTTATTGCATTATTGCTACGCTATAGAAAATCCAAATAAGGTCAAATGTATATGACATTTAATGTTCGGGTATAGGTAGGTGATTCAGTGCTAATTCAGAAAGCTTCACAGAAAACTTGAAATGCACTTTGAGGTCATTTGATCTGTATGGATCTTATAACACCTATGATTTTATTTCACTCTCTTATATTCTATTACAATGTCTTAGATCATTTAAATATATATATATATATATATATATATATATATATATATATATATGTATATGACGTCGTATATATATATATATATATATAATATCACTACTTGAATTGATACCAAGTATAGCAATTGTTATGTATTGCATATGATAGAAATGATCGTCATATATTTACTTAACTCTTTATTATAATTACAAGTACAGTGTAACATAGTATGTTTCTTGCATTATTTGAATTTTTGTACTTCTTAGATATTGTTTTGATAAAGATAGATTATAATAACAGTTTTTCATTTTTCATGTACTATTAGATAAGTGAAATGTAGCCCTATCTTAATGTAGTTTAATACTAACAAAGTGTGTGTTTACCTCAGTGAAAAAAAGCTGTTGAATTTAATTGGTACAGTTTCCAAGCTCTCCTAGTTATATCATGTGAGATACTTTAAACAGCACTGGATCATCTGCTGAGTGAGTGACACTACAGCTTCTGTCAGTATCTGGCGATCATGAGTGTATGGGCAGTCAGTGTCAGACAGTAACCCGGGGCACAGAGAAGCATGGACCACAGCAGCCTCTAGTGAATCTCAGGGGTTACATCAGCTCGGTCCTGCAGCAGCACTGCTCCTATGCCACTTGGCTTCTTTATAGATAAGAATATATGAGTCATACAGCCCCTGAATGAAGCATCACTCCCTGGCTCTACTGGGTTAGGCTCTTTCCCTGTGCGCAAAAACAAGCGACACAAAATGCACCAGGGAGGAAATTCACTAAATATTTAGAATAAGTCTGGAGGATGGAATAAAGCATATTACATACTATATTATTTACCTTGTGGTAAATTGTCGTGATCTGGAGCTGTAGGCCTTCACATTGGTGGACATTTTAACAATATGTTGTTCTTTGATGTTTAAACTAAAAATGTATCAATAACTATTTAGTTCAAAATGACCTCCTCGTCGGTATTTTATGATGCATTAATATTTGTTGCAAGATACACACACGTCACAATGTGGCATTCAGTTTAAGCAAAATGACAGATTATATTTAACAAAATAACAACAACGTTGACTGCGTTTCACCAGAATTAGACAATAATACAACAGCTGCACAACACTTAAAAACTCACCTGTTTCGTTGCCAAATTAAAATAGAAAGTAAAGCCAGAGTAGCAATAGAAGGACAACACAAAAACACAGAGATATCCAACAGGTTTATCCGACCCCTCTGAAAGGTTGGTGCTGAAGTTAACACGGACAGTTTCCCCTCAGCGCACCACTGTTTCCATGGCAATCAGGCGTCACGAAATGTACGGTTAAGCACGACGCTCGGTCTCAAGTGACAGCCAGTTAAGTTTGAGGCAAACTAGGTATCATAGGGCCGTCTAAAAGCATATTAACAGTTTGCTCAACTTTTATTGGTGCAGCTACCACGATATGTCAAGCTGAACTACCGGCGTTCCAACGCACTGCCGAGCTGTTGCGGGGTGAACATCACATCACACGGGGATGAGTCATCCTCTCTCGGTGATCCACACCGTAAATCTAATCATCAATCAACCGCTTTCACCGCCCACCCCTCTGCCGGTACAAGTCCACAGCTACTTTTATCCGACTGTATTCACTCTGCAAAAATAACATACAAGAAAACCTGAATTAAAACACGGATAATCTGGTATTTTAATGCTAAAATGTAGGCTGTTTTTCTTCACTTTTGAGAGGAGGCGGGGTACAGCTCTCCCGTGACGTCGTATGGATTACCTCGACCACGTGACGTTGACGTCATTCATATTTTGGTGAGACATCAGGAAGTGCAAAAGAAGGCGAAGACCGATACCAGAAAGGCTGAAGTTTCACTGCCAAGTTTTGCTTTATTTAGCTACTTTTTGGGGGTAGAAAGTTTAAGGATTTGAACATATTATTGTTGGATTCGCTAAGAATCGACGGAAGATGTCGGCCATGGAAAGTATCCTTTTAAAACAACGATGAGAAGGGGACGTAAGACGTCAAAATAAAGACCGAATATAACAACATGACGGTGAGATGTATGCGGGACAGACATCTGAAACATGTCTAGTCGTGTTAGATATTCGCCAAAGACAATAGTTCTGCCTTATTGATTTAATTTACCATTTCCTAGTAAGCGTCAGGCGTCGTAAATAGGACATACCTGGATTGAAGGCCTCGGAAGCTCCATTGCTAATGTCTGGAAATACCCAACCAACAATTGCTGGTTCACAATTTAGGTCTGGGACAGGTATTTTTAATACTCCAAATACTAACACAAATAGCTCTGTACGCGCCTTTGTCTCATTGTTTTACCAACTTTATCAGAAATTATTCTTATAACCGTCTTTAATTTAGCATTAAACATACATAAAATAAATAGTACACTTGGTTACATATCCTGTACTTGACACTCCGTACTTATTTAGTCAAGAGAATAATTCTGCAAAATGTGTTAATGTTAAATATCAGACAAGATTCTAGATATATATTTTTTGATGTTGAGGAAATAGAGTAGAAACATATCGATAGATTAAGAGGCCAGACTTGTCTGTATAGACCCCCACTGTGAGTTCTTAGAGTTATTGAAGGTTATTTGTTGTGTTTTGTTTGTGTTTTGTTCTTCTTTAACCTCTAACTACAGAACAGCTCTTCAATTTAAAGTTTGCTGCTAAACAACTCCAAAGCAGTTCAAAGAAATGTGACAGAGAAGAAAAAACAGAGAAGGCCAAAGTTAAGAAAGTAAGTTACACTTTTTCCAGACAGTACATTGTGAAAGCCTGCCGACTGGGGTCGGCTGCTGTACATTTTACTTAACCAACCTATTCTTGTGTCGTCAAGGCCATCCAGAAAGGAAATATGGAAGTGGCGAGGATCCACGCAGAGAACGCCATCAGACAGAAGAACCAGTCTTTGAACTTCCTGAGGATGAGCGCACGGGTAGATGCGGTGGCAGCGAGGGTCCAAACTGCAGTTACAATGAACCAGGTACATTGAATACTCGTTCAATAAATCTTGCTGAAGGACTTGAAGGTCGGTTGAATTTTAGAATATCCGTCTTGTTTGTTGTCGTTTCAGTCAAAGTGTTCTTTTCTCAGGTCACAAAATCTATGGCCGGAGTGGTGAAAAGCATGGACTCTGCTCTGAAATCTATGAATCTGGAAAAGGTAGGATATATTACAGATTAACTAATATTATCTTCCATATCCACTTTAGCAAAAACAATTAAATTATAATCACAATTGGTTACAAAATCCTCTCGGTTCAAAAGTAGGCTTAAACTCTTTATTTCTACTTCAGATTTCAGCTCTCATGGACAAATTTGAGCACCAGTTTGAAACGTTGGACGTTCAGACTGCCCATATGGAAGACGCCATGAGCAGCACAACAACACTCACAACCCCACAGGTAATTTTTTCTGCCTCCTCTTATATTATTTGTTCTTGTTCTGTAAAGATAAACCCATTCACTGCAAAATCTGATGTTTGTTTTTAGAATCAAGTGGAGGGGTTGATGCATGAACTGGCTGATGAAGCAGGGTAAGCTTTTCATTCTTTCTCAACATTCTTTGTAAAATGATGTTAAATAACATAAATACTGGAAGTGTAAATATTGGTTGATATTGTAAAAGAGGATTCTTTTCAGTCTGCTTTTTTCTCTATTGTATGAGCAAAGACATTTTGTTTGTTAAAAAATAAGATTTAAATGTTGGTTTATGCATCATGTTTAGATTGGACCTGAACATGGAGCTCCCTCAGGGACAGACAGGATCAGTGGGTTCCAGCGTGGCCTCTGCAGAACAGGTAAACATGTGTTGTTTTTTTAAACATACCTTAAGCTAAACTGTTGGGATTTTTCACCAGCTTTAAGACACATTTCTTTCCTACATTTTCAACTGAAAAACAAAAGATTTTTGTCATTGCACGTCTAAATTCTACATTTTTTTAGAGAAACAGGCATAGCGAACTTTACCAGTAGATCTGCTCCTAGCCACACAAACTTCCTTTAGTCAGTCGTTTTACTGACTTTAATCATCGGGTCGGCTTGATTTGGAGGGGCGGAGACCTCCGGAAATAGTGTGCTCTCTTTAAAAACCTCCTTACCGATGAACCATGAAGGAATACACCCTTGGACAAAATGAGTGCAATGATGGCAGTGGTGATGAAGGCAACCATTTCCATGATTCAAGGATACTATACGATGCCACCAAACTCCAGCGCCCAAAGCTCTGCCAATGATTCTCTATTTGTCCACAAATACTTTAAAAATGCAGTATTTGCAAAGACTTAAACAGAGGGGATTTTCCAAACAACAACGCTTTTTCTTCCTCACTAATGTCTGTCTTTGCTCTCTCTTGTCCAAAGGATGAACTTTCTCAAAGACTCGCCAAACTACGCGATCAAATGTGAAGAACGACTGCTCCTGAACACTACCTGAATATTTCCCCCAATGCCTTTTTATCTAAATCTTTGTTGTCCTCCTCCATCTCGTTTGCCTCTGTCGAGAAGCTACTGTATAATTTCTTTTTTCTTTTCTCGGATAATAGCCTTGATTGACTGTGTGTTAACCTTTGGACTCTGTAAGTTCACAGAGATGCTAGTTTTGAAAATTGTATACATTTCTTAAATATACACCATTTACCAATGATCTAATGTGACTTTATTGTAACATGTATACCTAAGAACTACTTACAATTTTCAAATGTGGAGAGTGACAGTCATTAGCCTGTATTTATTGGCCATTTTCATATGCTTTTGGTGCATAAGCTGAAGGTTTGGGGTTATACAATTCAACTTATTGTTCATAAGTGCATAATTGTGAAACCGTATAAGCATTTTCTGCTGTCTCCTTCTTACTGTTGAACAGAATTCCTGTTTAGATTTGTTGCAATTTATTTCTGAGGATTATTATTTAGAAGATATTGGAGGAAAAACCAATGTTGGTTATCTTCAGTATTTTCCCTGATCATTTGGGAAGGGGTTACAGTTTGAATATATACAGTAGGCAACAATAAAGTTTTATAATACTTTTATCTTTTTGCCTTTTTAATACATTAATGTATAATTTATGTTGATTATATATACCTACCAATCTATCTATAATGAAGGGTCAATATTGAAAATGAACTGCAAAACTAAACCATATACTGTAAATCATTGGCAAAAATTGCATTGTGCTTTTATGATGTAGGTTGCGGGGAGAAATGGAAACAACGGGTTTGGTTTTTCAACATTATGAAGGTGCCAATATTTGTAGACAAATACATGCTATCTAACTAATGAATATTCAGAATGAACATCCAATATTAAGCATTCAAAAGGTAATATAATCACAGACAAGATGACACCAAGTCTCAGGTGGGAGGAGAGTGGCTCTCATGACTTATGAGGTTTATTTTTGGCTATCGCCCCTCAGCAAAACGGAGACAAGTGGTCCAAATGAGCTGCTGTCTGTTTTTGCCCTCTGTCTGCTGCTGTGTCCCTCTTGGTAATCAAATTTCTCCTCAAGGAAAAGTCCTTCAATCCATTTAAACAAAAACCTTCTGCTCCACTGCATGCAGATGAAGAAAATTATTGTTTCTGTTTTTGTTGTAACTGCGGTATCAATACAAAAAATGAGAGGATAAACAATATAAAACATCACATACCAAAATGAACATAGCTAGCTAGAAAGGCAGTAAGCTATACACCTTTCACTTATACAGAAATATTCATGATGAATGATTACACCCAGTAATAAACGCATGTTTTGGAGCAACGAACTTAAATAGTATAATATTTTTTAAATGAATTGCAGACTTGAGGGGTTAAAGTGTGTGTATGTTTGTGTGCGTGAGTCAGTTGTGAGAACCGAGAACACTACTGCGCATGTGCAGCAAGGCTGTATAACCATGGACTGTTTATGATGATATTCCAGTATATTGCCATCTAGTGGCCATTGCGAGGCACTGCAACACAACTCGTGTATAATTACACAGTTAATATGGGTGTATTTATAACTATCGCTGTTTTAATTGTGCTGGTGTGGTTTTACCAATATGAGTTGTTTTCTATTTTTTATTTGTTACAGTTTTCGAGTCGACAATCAAATCAACTAAATGTGTTATCTTCGATTGTTATTTAAATAAAGTGGGCCTACAGTATAAACCGATCATTTATAATATCATTCTGGGTGAGTTTTATATTCTCGCAACTAAAACAATGTGGAGAAAGAAATGTACTTTCTGCTTCCAAAAGACCATATGATCTTCTGTTCTAACCCTAACCTTATTTAAAATGTGTGCTGATATTAAACGTAAATAGATAATATGTGTGTGCTCTCCTTTTTTGGAGAAAACAGTTTTGGAAATGGACCAAAAACCTCTGGGCATGAAGCGTGTCATCATGTGACTCTGTCGTAAACAGGAAGCAGCTGATCTGCCTTCACTG
Source organism: Eleginops maclovinus (assembly GCF_036324505.1). Classification (NCBI taxonomy): domain Eukaryota; kingdom Metazoa; phylum Chordata; class Actinopteri; order Perciformes; family Eleginopidae; genus Eleginops; species Eleginops maclovinus. The sequence goes on along the minus strand of NC_086359.1, from coordinate 22,363,264 downwards.
CCTTCCTCTACCAAGTAATGTATACAACTGTCCTCCTAATCTCAAATAGTAGTCATCTGAAAGTGATTTGTTTTTAGTTAACCAGTCTACCCTGCCGTGGTAAGTAGACTTTACACTTCTGTGTTCAACTTAGCTAGCTAGCTGTTCAGCTCGGGTAACCAAAGTCACATGGATCTGGACTGTTTGTCGTGCTAGCTCACTTAGCATTAGCTTAAGTGAAAATTTTCCGGAACAGAGAAAATAGTTTTAAGTCGGCTAACTGTTTATATACCATTGTGTGTGTATTAAACTCATGATTGGTGACACGTGTTCGTTATGTAAGCCTTTAAACGTGGCCTCTGTACTTTTATTGGTGTTCTGTTTCAGTACAGCTGACAATAGGTGACAGCTAAGTGAGACATTGTTGTGTTCTCTGCAGCTCCAGGAGATCTGCTGCAGGCTCTAAAGTCACCCGACTTAAAGCTCAGAGAAATACTCTACATCGTGTCTGTTGAGGGGGATGTCAAGCACAGCCATGAAGAAAAAGGTGAAGCAGTGGTGTACTTCAGTGCTGTACATAAGTACAATTAAGTAATACTTGTTTACAGTTGTACAACGTTTCCATTGCCATAAAATAGCCCTTAAAGGTGTAGCAATAGCGAACATAATGGAATATGCATAGTATTTGCTACCATAGTAAACACAAAGTAAAAGTATATCATTTAATTAAAATAATTTACAGGTATTTGGGTGTCAAACATGTTGTATATGTCTTATACTGATGTGAGGCACAAATAATTAGTTAAAAGAATATGATGCACTGACGTATATGTGTTTACAGGTTATTGCAACATTAATAACATCATATAAAATGACACTGACATGGTTTACTCAGTTCCCCCAATGAGTACTTTCACTTTTGATACTTCAAGTGCATGGTGTTGCCAGAATACTGAAGTAATTTTGACAGAGATTTTTTTTACTTTGTGATACTGCTACATTTATTGAAGTGAAAAGTCTTTATATTCCACCTCTGATCATAAGCCTACAGGGGAGGATTGACAAGGATTGAACTTCAGGGATCTGATCGAGTCTGTTGCATTTGTGCTTTCAGGTGTTACTGATGGGGAAAAGTGGTTCCGGGAAGACAAGTATGAGATCAATCATATTTGCCAATTACATAGCTCGAGACACACGCCGACTCGGAGCTACAAGTAAGTGTACATTTAAGAAAGTCAACACCTGAAATCAATGTTTCCTTCATCTCATTTATAAAAGAATATTTTCATCCTTTGTGAAATTTAGTTGACGTGGAGCACTCCCATGTACGGTTTCTTGGCAATCTGGTTTTGAACCTGTGGGACTGTGGAGGGTAAAGCACCCTTGTGAAGTATTTGCCATCTTTACACTAGTTGTATCTATTTAAAATGTTTTCCCTGATCTGAAACCGTCTGTGAATCCTAACAGACAGGACACATTCATGGAGAACTACTTCACCAGCCAGAGGGACAACATCTTCAGAAATGTAGAGGTGCTTATTTATGTTTTCGACGTCGAGAGTCGTGAGCTGGAGAAAGACATGCACTACTACCAGTCGTGTCTGGAAGCCATCCTGCAAAACTCCCCCGACGCTAAGGTGTTTTGCCTCGTCCACAAAATGGATCTGGTGCAGGAGGACCAGAGGGATCTGGTAAGTGATTTAGATGTATTATTTGTGCCGGTATACACGTGGTTGTCATCTCAGACAGAATCACGTAAACATGACGGCCAGTGGAAGAATGTTATTCAAGTCATTTCTACATGAAAATAGGCTGACTATAAACTATTTTATAAAACATCACTAGGTCAACCCTTCAATTCAAACAGTAACACAATAGAATCAATACTTTGACATTATAAGCCAGCCTCTTCCAAAAAAAGGAATACAAATAAATTAAGCCTTGTACTTTGTTAAATTGATGGGTCATGACTGAAAGATCGAGATCGCAGATACAAGCGGCCGAAATGGGATTTCTCCGCAGGGTGGCTGGCATCTCTCTTAGGGATAAGGTGAGAAGTTCAGTCATCCGAGACAATTGAGGTGGTTCGGGCACCTAGTGAGGATGCCACCTGGGCGCCTCCCTAGGGAGGTGTTCCAGGCACGTCCAGCTGGGAAGAGACTGAGGGGTAGACCTAGGACCAGGTGGAGGGATTATATCTCTTCGCTGGCCTGGGAGCGACTTGGAATTCCCCAGTCAGAGCTGGTTGATGTGGCCAGGGAACGAGAAGTTTGGGGCTCTCTGCTGGAGCTGTAACCTCCGCGACCCTGACGGAAAAGCGGGAGAAGATGGATGGATGGAAGGATGGATGGATGGATGGATGGACTTTGTTAAATTGTATATAATTATTAATTTTGCCTACATCTCAACCTTTGTTATATTACTATATTTAAAATGCACAGAACTGTTTAAGATAAAACAACAGCATGCGACCCGTGACAAAGGGTCATCTCTTTGGTCAGTATCAGTAATATAAAATATATTGCCCTACTCTGCCTAAAAAGCAATCATTTAAATGGTCCTGATGTGATCATTTTTAAAGATATTTACCAAACAAATATTTTGTAAAATACAATTTGTAAAGCTTAAATCATATCTTTGCATTCAGAAAATATTGCACCTCCTGTCATGTTGAACTTATCCATATTAAAATGTAAATACATTTCAGTTCAGACCTAATAGACTCTCTCTTAGTTAATTCACTAAAAATGGAGTTGCTTCCCTGCTGTTAGTGAAAGACTATATCTTCACTGTTTACAGATCTTTAAGGAGCGTGAAGAAGACCTGAAGAGGCTGTCCAGACCTCTGGCTTGCACGTGCTTTAGGACATCAATCTGGGACGAAACCCTGTATAAGGTTGTGACACTTGACCAGCTGTATGTTCACATGTTATGTAGTAAGGTTGACACTCTAAAAAACTATCTTTAAATGTCTCTGCAGGCCTGGTCTAGCATCGTATACCAGCTCATCCCGAACGTCCAGCAGCTGGAGACAAACCTGAGAAACTTTGCTCAGATCATAGAGGCGGATGAAGTTCTTCTGTTTGAGAGAGCCACCTTCCTGGTGAGAGCAACCGCTATCCTGTGCCACGACCGGGGAGAACATCTGGATATAGTTATGAAACTCTGTATTTTGATGTTTTAAATGCAGGTGATCTCCCACTACCAGTGCAAAGAGCAGCGCGATGCCCACAGGTTTGAGAAGATCAGTAACATTATCAAACAGTTCAAACTCAGCTGTAGGTAAGTTCACTCTGCAGGAACATCAGCGCCACACCACAAGCTGCATTCCTATGGGGATGGTAATAATGTCCTTTTTGTTCCTATAGTAAACTTGCAGCCTCTTTCCAAAGCATGGAAGTGAGGAACTCCAATTTTGCGGCCTTCATTGACGTCTTCACCTCCAACACATATGTCATGGTCATCATGTCTGACCCCTCCATTCGTAAGTATAAAGACAGAGTGTGCAGTTAAGACACCAAATCAGCATGATGTTAATCCATGTCTCCATTCACTCCCAGCATCTGCAGCCACTCTCATCAATATCCGTAATGCTAGGAAACATTTTGAGAAGTTGGAGCGGGTTGATGGACCCAAGCACAGCCTGCACATGCGGATGCGCTAGCCGGTGCGTTTTGTCCCGGTGGATACTCTCAGCCAATCAGTCGACAGAAAGACCGCAACGCGCCGTGTGCTGTCTTCTAGCGCCAAGACACAGGAGCAGCCCCGCACTGTTTCCTCTATATCTTCACATTCAATCACAATTATTACTGGAGAAATCATGTTTCCTTTTTTGGCCTAATTTCTACAACGATAATAATTATTCAGTTGGATATATTTCCCCTAACTCGACGCATTAAAGTAAAAGTGATTGTTTTGTTTACTTTAAAGGGGGGGGCTACCTTTGCTGTCACACTTTGTCTTATCCTGCAGTGGATTCATTTACTCCTTCAGGTGAATCCCAGTGATGGGGGATGTTCTCTCCAAATGCTCATGTTTCATTTTCAAATGCAGTTTGTAAGCTGTTACACTTTGAAAGTACAAACAATATAGTTATATACTGAAAAATGTGTGCTGTGTTGTTTGTCTGCTTTTACATTTTTAGAAACATTTTCAACATGGCATCAAAGGTACATACAGGAGGTGATGAGCAGATGTACTCATGGTACAGTTTAAAAAGAACATCCTGTTCAGAGAGGGTTCGAGTTGACCACAGAGGGAGCACTGTGTTACATCACAAATCAATCAGTTAATTCCAGGTCATTTAACAAT